>NW_028277035.1:1210000-1512500 GCF_059951505.1 Python bivittatus | reverse complement strand
TATACCTAAAGCATTTTCATGGTCTAAATCATGGTACAAGTTCAAAGGCAGCAAGCCTATTTCTGAAATATTAACAAATATGTACAGAAAATTTCAACATTCATAGTACTGGTATATCTTTTTTATTTAAGAAGAGAATAAAGCATTTTCAAATATATTAATTTTAAGTATGCTACACAAACAGACGCTGGTTTGCACATTAACAGTTTTCAAAACCAAGATTGCAATGGCCCCTTCCCACCCAAAATACTGATGCGACGAAGAGATTACTTTTTAGAACAAATATCAATTCAGAAGTCCCTTAGTAAAAAGGTAGTAAAATTAAACAAAATGCCACAGCTATGATGGCAACAGACAGATCAACATAAATGTTTTGAGAGAACCAACCTCCTTTGTTATTTTTACAGATTACTGATTTTTTACCATAAGGCATGAAGGTTTGCTATATGGTTACCAGAGTGGTAGCCACAGTCATGGGTATGGCTCATGTTTGGACCACATCCAGGGTACAGAAGAGGTTTGGGCATTTAGTAAAGGAAGAACCAATTCAAAAGAACAGCCCCTGGACAGGCTAACTCAAAAGTACTTCCACATATTTCAAAAGTGACCTCACTTGGCTAAGCACAAGGACTCAGAAAGTTTTCCACGGCAAGAATATTGCAAATGCGTAATGAAATGACAATCTGGTGACACAGGAATGAAGATGCTCACTCTCTTTGACTTCACAGTTGACTTCCCACACAATCACCTTCTTTAACTTCTATTTATTGTGATCATGAAATTGGATATAAAAACTAGACATGATGAAATGCAGAAGCATAACAAGAGGCAGATATAATGATTAGAAAGATCTGTGAGCCTCCAACTCCTTGATGAAACTTGGTAATGTTGATCACTGTAAAGAATATGGTCTGAGGATCATGATAAGAAAAATCCCACAACAGCATTTAAAGATGAAAGAACAAGAAGGTAATATGCTGAACATAATAGATTGAAATCTCATTTTATGTTATTGTAATTCCAAAGAAACAACAAAGACTTTGGATTTTATTCAGATATATCCAAAAGGATCCAACATTTCTTCAAGTATAATACTGCTTGCTAAGTCAATAATCTTATGTATGTGTGCCCTAAACATTAATGAAATATAATACTGGTAAGCAACATATGTGCAGGGGTTCCTATTGTTTATTATGATGTATCTAAAATAGCCCAATATTTAATTTCAATGAAATGGATAGTGATGATTCCTGAGACTGGAGAGAGAAAGCTTTGTGTATAAATATGTGATGCGTGAGTCACTCCTGTTCAGGTTTTGCAAGGCATGCAAATTATATCTTAGGAGCAGGCCAGAGAAGACAATAAGGGTAACCATTTGAGCAACAAGGCTTGGAAAACCAACACCTAACTAAAGATGGAGCTCTCTCTCCAAGTCAGTAATAGCACTTATTTGTTTGGCTTCTGGAAAATCCCAGAATGAGTGATGACAACTTACTGAAATAAATACTGGAGGAAATATACATCCTATGCTTTCTTTGTTCTACATGTTGGATGATCAGAACAATTAAGTATGCCTGATGAAGACATTACAGTAATCAATCTGACATTTCTCTTCAAGTTTTTCCAGTTGCAATGAACTTGCATTGTAAATATTGAAAAATTTGACCAATAAAATAATGGCTTAAACAGGAAGAACATATTCCCCTTCAGAGAAAGGAGCTGTCCATTTAAAAGTCTCACTGATGTGCTATATGAGTTCTTCATGGAAAGAAATAAAATGGAAATACAGTAAAGGAGAAAGGTTGCATGTTCAGGAGTTGCTTTTGGAAACTAATTTTTTTTAAATTATATTTTAGACACTCCAGGTCATAGTAAGGAATCTAAGCCTGATCCTATGTTCCATGCAGAAAAGTGAACGGTGGCTGTGGCAACAGGTGAAGCTGTGGTTAGTTGGCCTGATTTCCTGTTTAGGCATTCTGGTTGCTGCATGATGTGAAAAAATCTTCATAAAATCTTAGATGCCAAGTACAACATATAGCTTTTGCAGCAGATTCAGAGGACCAGACAGCTTGGAGTACCAACTTAAAGAATGTGACTTGGGTTCTTGCTGCTTTTGAAGCACTCCAACAGGCTCCCTTTCTGTGCAAGCTATCAATGTAAGAAGCTTCCAGAGCACAAAGGCAGGAGGCCAAGCAATTTTTCCTGGGGCTAAAAAGAAGAGTATGAGGCTGAAGGTGCAGGCAAAGAGGGAAGATTCACTTGCTGGTCTTCTTTTTCACCTTGGTGGCATTGATGTCTGCTTTTGTCTTCTGGATTCGAGAGAAGATCTCCTTAAACAGAGCTTTATATTCTGGCTGACTCTGCTCTAGCCTCTTGTCTACAGCTTCCACATGTTTGCTAAGGCTCTTCTCCATTGTTTTGAGCTCTTCCAGCTCATAACCTTCCCCTCGGAAGTCTCTAAAGGAGCTGTCACGGGAGATGGGGCGAGAGGTTTGGACACCAGCATGGCGTACACTGTCCTTATGTTGACGGCACTTGCTGAGAAGCTCCTCATACTTTTCCAGCAGGGCGTGGTATTGCTCATCCACCTCCCTCAGGATTGACATTCCCCTCTTACGTACATTGTTGGCATGGAGTGTATAGTTGCCTTCATGGCGGCTCACAGCATCCTTGGTTACAATGGCATTGAGGGCTGTGTCGCTACAGCTTTTCCGGACAGGATGGTTTGGAGAAGCTGCCATGGAGGTTTCATGGTTTTTCCCTCCATCTTCCTCAGAAAGGTCAATGTAGTCAGCTTCAGGGGCATTGTTTAATGGCTCCAGAAGTGCTTCTGACAGGTTGTCCTCTCTACTGAGGAGATACTTCTTGACTTGCTTCATCTGCTGGAGTTCCAATAATTCAGTTTCCAATTCTTTAATGCGCAGTTTGCAGCTTTCCATCTCACACACTCGCTGCTCAAGATCAGAGTACTCCTGGATGACTGATGTGTACTCTCTCTCTACCCTCTCCTTTCGTTGCTTCTCCTGATTAACTTGGGACCGGAGAGAATTTACCATCGCTTGCAGTCGTTCATTCTCTCGTTCCAAAGGCATCTGGCTGAACTCCACTGAAGAGCTGTGGATCTGGAATGCATCCTCATATCTAATATAAAAAAGATAATATGGTTAGCAAATTAACACAGGATTCCATGCGTAGGTAGCGTTATCATTCTAGTGAAATGGGTGGGTGGGATACTTCTGGATAGCCACATAAGATAATTTTGTTGGGCTTAAGGACAGGCACATTTCATACCTCACTGGAAGAGGTACCTACCCGCAAACCTGAACTGCTTCTTTTCTATATGTAGTTATACATTTTTCACAAGGGAAATTCAAATATGTAATCTCACCAACACTCAAAATTTTGATTATCATATATTTCAGATTCAAAAAGTAAATCCATATACAGAGGCTGTTTCTTTCCTATACTGAAATGTCCCTAAATGGGTGCTGGAAGTCAAGTACTGTTCTATATAGGGGATGTGAAGGGAAAATTGACAGCATGTAGATGAACCATTTGACCTAAAGAAATACAATGTGCATCTGTGCTATAAACTGTTCCTAATCCCCCCTGCTCAATTACAAATCAAGCTTAACTGGGGGAAACAGAAATTAGGGGACCAACAAAGCCAATATTCTGAGGAAATGAAGTGGTCACTCAGTCCGCCAGCCTGTTTTTTGGGGGGGGAAGGGTATGGGAGTTAATATGCTTTCTGAAGCCATCTGAATGAGCCCTGACAGCTGCTGATGTATAAAATCTTATGTCTGTCCTATTCAGACACCAGTTTTAACTTGCACAGGAGAGCGAAAGGCTACACAACTGGCTCTACAAAATTACACCTTTCTTCCAGTGGGCTGCCTAGAGTCCCTAGTCTTAAAACAGGAGACTTCTGTTATACTCTTAAATGATTGAGACACTGTACTTCTCAATACAGTGCACTTCTGTAGTAACAAGAGCAACTATTTCATTGCTACTATAATAGCACTAAATTGATCCACACTGGCATACTAAAAAGAAGAGGGAGAAGAACCTGCTTATTCAATCTTTCCCATAAGATTCATACCACTTGGGCTCTTATTGAGCAATTCATGAAATTTCAGACCAGGAGTCCAGATTTTATTTATTTGTTAAATTTATATTTGCCTTTTCTGCAGGAGCTCAAGGTAGCTTACACAAGGATTTCTCTTAATTTTACCCCCTCAACCAACATCGGTGGGATAGGTAGGTTTAAGAGAGAGTGAGGGATTGGCCCAAATTGATCTGGGGAGTTTCCATGGCTAAAGGTGGACTTGAATGTGGGTCTCCTTGGTCCTAGTCCAACAACTTCAGTATTATACCATTGAGATCATCCTCCATCTATAGCTTTGCCCTCTTTTTCCTCAATAATTCTGGTAGCGTTTTTAATGAGCAGAAGACAGAATAGTGCACTATGCCTTTTGACTGAGAACCCAATGCATGGAAGCACTGAGTTTTAATTTTGAACCAGGATTCAATTAATACCAGGTAATGTTTTACTTAATTCCTAAAGGAAATTAATATACTACCCTTTGTAACAGGTTACAGGAGTATATACATAGATGTGAACTTGCTTTTCCTTTATATAGTGCCATCTCTATAAATGATGATGTTCACTTTAGAGTATACATTTCAACATTGTTGAAAAAGACAAGGAGAAAGGAGTTAAGTAGGAAGGAATGACTTAAGCTTAGTTCCATAAGGAAATGGATAGAGACTAAGCCATAGAGTAAATAGAAAATGTGGATTTTCAAAAGGAATTTGAAGAACAATTATTTCAATCATCAATAATAACCAAAAGGACACTATGTCCCTTGTGTGTTGTGGACACTGTGCAATATTTAACTGCACCATTTACATTAAACACACAGATCTAACACAGCAATTCTGGCAATGCTCCTTGAACCTTGTTCTGATTTTCTGGTGTGCTGTCCAAACCCCAAAAAACCTGCTACACTGATTTGACAATAGACAATGGAGAGACACAAAAGAAATATGTATAACCATGGGGACTGGTGAACTCATCTCTGAAATTTTGTCTTCAGGTGCTTTTGAAGCTGTCCAGAGTTAGTGGGAGGATGGTTATAAAACAAGTACTGAGAAAATCATCTCTGGCTTAACTCGTTCAGCATATATTCTTCCCTGACTCCTAATAAACAGCCTGTGGCACAGTCATTAATTAAAACAGCTTGTGGGTAGGAAAGGGGTGAGCAATACCAGACTCCCCATGTCTCATTCATATCTAGAATTCTTGAGTGAAAGAGGGCAATGAAATCCCCCTAAATTGTTATAAATCAATATCTATAATAATTCAAATGCAAATTTTATAATCTTATATATAGTCTAAAGATGCTTTGGGTAAAGCATATCAAACGTATGATAAGAATATTTTTATATGGATACTTAACAGATTTCGCCTAAAATTATTTTATGACTACAAACAATAGCAATTATGTTTGCCAGATCTCTACAAATTATGTTTGCTGAGTGGCTCATTGACTGTTCAGATTGCTTCTGCCAGAACCTGATGGGACACCAAAGGTGACCGAATTGCAATTGATGTTGACGATGAATAAGATCTCTGACCTTCAGATGGTGATGAAGTAAAGCATACTGAAATGTGTGTCTTCTTATTATTCTATAATTCTATGTCCAGATGGAGGAGTTTCCAAGTGTGAGAGGACCTGAGTCAGTGCTCTATCATGTGGAATACTCAGTACTCAGGCAATGGTGGGGAATGCTCTAAACCCTCACACTGGGGAGAGTAACTTCTTGAAGTGATTGTTTCCATTCATTTGGTACCGCTGGCATCAGATGAAACAATCACTGGAACATAGTGTAGTCTCTTTCAAAACAGTCTCTTCTATTTGTGTAAATTAGGGAGATGTTACATAAACTAATTTAAAAGCCTCTGTTCTTTGTTGCTGCCCCTGCACGTGGCAGGTGTACTTGCTTTCACTTCAAATGCCAACTTAATTGTTTGTTTCAGAGAGGGAACAAACCAAATAAGCCCCAAAGATTTGTGCATCACATCTACCATATATGTGATGATCAGCATTATGTATCTATCTATTCCCCCATATGTAAACACCACCAAGTTTAACGAGGCTTCTTCCCAAATAAGCGAGTTTACTTCTGTAGCCAAAAAGTTCATATGACATTTTATTGCTTTTAAAAAATGTTAAAAATGCCCTCAGAAAAGAGAGGAATTGCTATAGTATAGTTAAGAGCCAATTAACAATATAGAAGAGACTTCTTATATAGAAGAGACTGTTTCTAATGCACAGAATTAATTTCAAATCACAGGAAATAAAATTCTAATATATTTTGCATTGGTCAAAACCCACCCCTTTTCCTGCAGTACTGTGTTCAGTTCTAGGCACCACATTTTAAGATTCAGAGATCCTGGAACAGGCATAGAGAAAGATAATGTGGATAATCAGTGGTCTGTGAAGCGTGACTTGTGAGAAGAGGGGGAAGGAACTAGATATGTTGAGATTTGAGAAGGATAATTGAGAGGGATATGATAGTTCTTTGCAAGCACTCAAGGGGATGTTATACAGAAGTAGGCCAAAGCTTGTTCTCTATCATTCCAGAGTACAAGACACAGAAGTTTTAGATTATAGAAAGACAGAATCCAACTGAATGTGAAAAAAACCTACCTAATGGTAAGAGCAGTTCAACAATGGAAGAAATTGCCAAGAGAAATGGTGAGCTCCCCTTCACTAGATGTATTCAAGTAGAGGCTGGACAGTCATTACTGTTTATTTGGATTCTTGACTGAGCAGAAGGATGGATTCGATGGCCTAAATGTCCCTTCCAACACTTTTATTCTTTATTCTACTTCCAGTACAGCCATCCTTATTTGAAACAGTATCATCACATAAAAAACATTTCCCCAGCTAAAAGAAAGCCATCCAGGTCTTTGTTTGTGCTATATACTGGATTGTAATGTAGGGAGAAGAAAACAGAACTCATCTGAATGCCAGAATTAGTTGATTCAATGTTCTGCTTTATTTTTTCTTCCTGTAAATTTGCAGATCAGTATTAGGAAATGAACTTCAGGTTTACTTTATCTGAAATCGAAGCTCAGCTGCCACAGAGATTGTCTATGTGCAACTCTAGTGAGAACCTCTCACTGGCACTTTTAATCCCACTTTTTAAATATATATATTTACTTGCATCAGTTTTCTGCTACCAGGAGCACTTATAATCTGGGGATTAAAACAGCTTGTCAAATTAAAAAAAGATTTCAATTCATTATTGAACAAGTCTTAAAAAACAAAACAAAACTAGAGTTTTCAGAATAGTGCAGAAAATCCCAAGTGTTGACTCAGTAAAATGACACACTGATTTGCGATGTACCAAATAAAGATTTGAGAACACTGTGAATGGCTACAAAATTGGGAACCAACTATCTCCACAATTATAGCACAAACAGCTGGCAAGGGAAAAGACAGATGTAAAGGTCCATACAAAATAAGATATACTGCTGTGTCATCTGCTTCCTCTATAAATTAATTGATGGGCCAAACAGAAATATTTAACAAAAATGAAGTACTGTTCCCCTTGTCTAAAATACCTGGGACTTGCGCACAGTTCCTTGAGACAAGGAAATGTGTGGATGGTTCGACGCCTTTCTCTTTTTTCTCGGCGGACACGCAGCTGGTCCAAGCTCTGCAGTTCTTCCACTTGTTTCTGTAGCTCGTCAACTTGATTTTGCAATCCCTCAATAGTTTCTGTCAGGCTGTAAATAAATTCAGGATTGATGGAAAAGAAATGAAACAAAAAAGTGAGTGCTAAATTATCTAGACTAAAATACAGATATAGTATGGGGAAATGGTTGTATTATCCATCCACCTCTGCTTTCCTCCAAGCTATAATTATCTGCAGCACCATCCCTGGAGAACATGTGTATGTGCCCTTCAACTAAATTTTTATACTTCAACAACTCTGGCCTATAAATTGCAATTACATTCACAGAGAGGTAAGCCGTATTAGGGCCCATTGACTGTGCTGTCAGCTTTTCTCTGTTTCTTTCCCCCCAATATTAAATTATTGTAATTGTGTATGCTTCTTCCCAAATCTTTAAAGAAATATATATTCAAAGAATAACTGTGTTTCCATCTGCCTATTTGTTCAGAAGTGCTAAATTATCAAAATTGGTATTATGTAATGAACTGAACTGAAGCTTCTCGCATATCCCTTCCCCATCTCAATACATACTCAAACACTTGCTTTGTCCGCCCCACAAATCCTACCCTGGAAATATGAGATGGTATAGAGGACACAGTCAATATTGTGCTCCAGTGGGAATTACATGTCAGCATTTTTCACTTAGAAACACTTTAAAATCACCTTTCAGGAAACAGGATGAACAACAGCACTGGGGCACTGAGAAGCCCAATACAAAGTACAGGGTAAGAGAAGTCACCCATTCACATCTAATACAGTTCTTCCCTTGCAGGGAAGCCAGCTAACTACATTTTTATTTATAACAGGTCCTCTCAAAAGAGAACATGTTTCCTACTTAGTGGCAAATGCTACATTCCATACATTGTTTTCAGGAGGGAATATGGATACAAAACCTCCATTATATTAGTTCTGAAATCAGCAGTTTTTCTCATTTAGAAGTGGCAAAACACAATAACTGTTCTTCTAATCTTTAGTTTGGAAAACAAAATCCCTCACTCAGATCCGAGTAGTCTTTCCACTATCAGGTAACTGCAAACAATGCAACCTCTACCTCATTTTTGACATACCTGAGACAGACATGATATCCCTGGGCCCCACAGTATGATGGGGCTTTTCAAGGTCTTTGTGAGCTGAATAAATTACCTTTTGTTCAGCTGTCACTACAGAGAAAACTGGAAGACAACTGCTCTGGAGCAGCCAATTCTCAAATAGTGGGAACCCCCACCTTATTCTACTTCCCAACTCCTCAGCGGCCCCCCTCTCACTTGAACCCAAGGCATTATGGCACCTTCTCTCTATACCACCCAGCTGTTTGGGGGTGTGGCTGTGCCACTCATCTACACAGTGGACAGAGGGGTCCCCCTCAAAAAAAGCAAATGCAAGGAGGAAATGGCAAGCCCATGGGAAGGGTGCTGATTGACTGCCATTTTTGTACTCCCCTCACTGACTAACTAGCTGGGGCACCAGCCAGCTACATACAAATTCAGGGAGCACAGCAAGACATGCTGCAAAGGTAAGAGGGGTGATGCCTATGTCTGTGTAAAGGTGTTGGTAGATTGATATGCATTTGCTCACTTGGTCTTCAGTAGACTTTTTTTTTAATATTGTTTTATAACTTTATGATTAACTCCGGAGGTGAGATGGGTTCTACTTTCCTGTCTAGGATCATGAATGCAAAATTTGATCATCTGAGGATAGCACAGTGTTACTTCTAAAATCTTAAATCTACCAATCAGACCCACCAGACAAAGCATTACCATTGTATCTTCTGCTGGGATGCCTTGCTCTCTAGCACAAGCTTCTGGTTGGCCAGTTCTAGATCCCGTGCTGTTAAATCCAGCTGTTCATAAACTTTAGCATGCTGTTCGTTCATATGCCGCAACATTTCCAGCTGTTTTGTCAAATACTGGAAAGAAAACAAATGAAGTGCAGCCAAACCAAACTCCTTAAGAATAGCATAATAAAATATTCACTAGAGCCACGTATTCAGATAAATAGGGGAGGCAAATCAATTACAACTTTTTAAATGACTAAAAATGTGCCTCTGATTAATCAGGCATCGGTTTTAGCATAGTCTAGCAATTATAAAAATGAGCAAATGGGATATGCTATCTTAAGAGATTAATATAATCTTTTCTTTCACACAAAAGTAGCATCTGTGGAGAGATGACTTTGGAGAAACTATGTGGTGACAGTTACAAAAGCCTGTTTTAAGCCCAGTAAATGAAGAAAACATTAGAAGGAAACTCAAATTGACTCTGCTTTAACCCTCTGGGGTATAAGAGGGAGGGAAAGGAAAATGCAGTCAGGCTTTAAAGATTCTTGTGCTATAGCCTTTCTCCACAAAACAGAGTTCCAGTATTTCTTGAGTAGTCTGTTTCCTGACCTGTTCTACCTCAAAGGGCTGACCTCAATCTTGAAATCCTCACTGTACTTTCCCTTTTCTTCCCTTCTTCTTACATTTAACTATACAGGTATAATTTAAAAACAGCATTTGTGAACATTCATTCAGATGATCATTCATCTAAGAAATCAAATAAGATACACCGATTTAGTTCCCCTTAACTGACCAGGAAAGCACACGCAGCATGCCTCCTGGAATTCTTTCCACCCTCTTAAAAACTGCTCTACATCATGAGACTATGAAGGAAAAGGGGTTTACAACAAAGCAGTCAGCAGCATTCTGAGATGCTGCCCAACTTCCTCTCCCAGAGAGATACACGACGGACTTTTTTTTCTCTATTACCCCCAAGCCAGGGATGGCCACTTCCAACTCATTTTGTTGGTTTCTCCCACATCAAATTTATTCTGTTGATGGAGAATTATCCGGCAGACAGTGTGTTCTGAGCCCCCTTTCATCAGCGTTTCTTAACCTTAGCAACTTCAAGATGTGTGGATTTCAACTCCTAGTATTCCCATCTTTAAGACAGCACATCTTAAAGTTGCTGAGGTGGAGAAACACCACTTTACGTAATTTCTTTCTAACATTTTGTTGGGTAGAAAAGGAAAAAAAAAAAGAAATACTGGGTTTTTAAAAATATGCTTTTCCTCCCCCCCTCCCAAATGTACATTTTAAAAAACAAAACTGTTATTATAAAGCCATTTTAAATCTACCTTTTAAGCTAGAAAAAGAAAGGAGGGGGGAAGGTGGAGAATTCAGTAAGAAATTTAGTGGAAAATAGCCAAATGGGAGAAAGCAATACAGCTCCATTTCAGGGGCTTTGTTAAAAAGGAACCTGGGACTAGCTCAAAGTGATATTAAAGTTCTGCTCAGGATGAAAGTGTATAAGTTGGGGGTCAGAGTGCTTCCCTGGATAGTGACAAAACACTGTGACATGGAGCTGTTCTACTCTGTTCTTTCAGAGCTTAATCCAGTTTTGTTTCAGCAACTCTCATGTGTGCTTCTCACCCCTCATCAACCCTAACCCTAACCCTAGTCATGCATCTTTGTGGGTACTGCTAACACTGACTGTCCTAAATCAAATCCTACCCAAACACTTACATATATTTTCATAGCAATGCTTAATATGCGCCTGCAGCATAAATGGGTTGAGTTATACATTTGCCTGCCCTTCCCCAACCTCTGCTGCGTGTACCTCTATCTCTTGTACTTGTTCCTCATTGGTGGTGTACATTTGCTGCAGAGAATCTTCCAGCTCTTTGTTGCGCTCCAACAGCGTCTTCCCTAATTCAGCTGCTAAGTGCAAGTCTGAAAAGCAGAAGAAGCAAAATATATGAAGACCTTTTACCCTAAGCAATTTGGAGTGCCATATGCAATGCTGGTAGGGTTAACTTGGGCAAAGTATTTTTAACCCATTTTTTCAAGACCCAAAGCAGCCAATGCCGCTGAAAGCCGTATCAGTCAAACTTCAAAAGTAAACTCAGCAAATGTCTGACATTACATTATTAAAGCAACATCTGCAATTATAATAATTCTTTTAATTCCAAGAATCTTGTGACAGTATTCGATAAAAGCCACATTTTCTTTGTTCCTGACTTTTTGTAGACGGGAGGATTTTTTTTTAAGCTTCTTTTATAATTGAATCATTTCCCTCCAACATGATTTTTTCCTACACATGGTAGAAATATTGTATTACTGTTCCACATACATATTTATGAGTGATTTAAGGTTACTTATGATTTATTTATTTCACAGCTCAGCTGTAGGGCAAATTGTCCTAATTATCTCACCCTGGTGGAAATTAGGAGTCAGCAGTGCTAATTGTATTCGTGGTACCCTAATTTCATATTATAATTCTTAGCTGCTCAGAGAAGATGTCCTGAAGAGTGGCATATAAATTCCATAATAAAAAGAAAAATAACAAGGAGAAGGATATCACTAGAACAGCAGAATCAGCAATGTGTGCCTTATAAGTATGTCTTGCGGCCTCTATAGAAAGATATGTATCATCAGGAAAAGCATTCCAAAAGCCTTCAAGGGAACCGAAATAAGGACCCTACTCTCTGATACAAAGCCATCTGGAATAGGATTATGATCATGGCAATCTGATATTACTTCAGAGCCTCATGAAGAAGAGCTTGAAGATATGAGGGGCCCAGCCTATAATGTAAAGAGTTTTTAAAAAATGAGCTCCTTTGATTTAACCTGGAAACATGTTTACAGTTAATATATTTTTTGTAAGATCCTTCAATATATATATTGAATATGTATGATAAGCAACCAACTATCTGAGACAGCTATAAACTTTTGGCCCATCCCTCTAGAAATTAACTTGCCATTCTTTCATCTTGTGAAGTGGTTGACACATGACTGATTGAAGGCCTTCTCCATGGCCACAGACAAACTATGGTTGTCCCATTCCTAAAGAGATTTATTCAACTTCCTCTCTCATAGTCTTGTTATTTGGTCAAAATGCCCTTGTCCTACTAAGTATTTAACTTGTTAGGCCAAACTTTATGTGAACTAATTGTTTTAAAGGCATTTTACTTGCTTGGACGCCATCATTTATAAGTTATGTTTTTATTTGATGCCTTTATAGTTACTGTTCTACGTTGCCCTGATTGTTATGATCACAGAAACAAATACTGATAACAAGAATAAGAACTTGTGTTGTGTGTTGGTATATAAGTGCAGCCCAGAAATTAAGCTTTGATTTTTTTTCTTATAACTGTCTTATAACTTCCTTGACTGCTTTCAGCAGTGGTTAAATAAACCCAGAATGTCTTGTAGTTTACAAAACACTTGGGGAAGTTGGGTTTATAGTTTTGTACAACAACTGTCTAATTCATTTTGTCCCTTTGTTCCCATCAGCAATTTCACCAAGTCTTCACAGCTGCTTTACTTCTGCTTGATCACCATTTTGTCAATGTATATGGGAGAAGACTGGAGTATTGGTTGTCTCAGGTGGAACATCATGGAGACATTCAAATGCAGCTGCCCATTTAAATGACAGCTCTCTCAGGGCAGTATGGCTATAGGGAAATGTCTTAATTATCCCACCCTGGTGGGAAATGGAAGGGGGTAGTGCTACCACTGAGGTGCTAATTGAATCTGCCTTTTGCTTGGTTGTCTCTGAATTTAACGAGCTATTGGTGCTAGGTAGCTATTATTTGGAATTGGTTGCTATAGTAAATGGAGGAGAAGGGTGCCCCACTTCTTTCCATCTGCCTCATTCCCCACACTTGTAGGGCTCAGGTTTCAGAATTAACATGCCTTTCCTTTAATTGCATTTAGGACATGTATAGGAAGACAAAGATTATACTACAGCCTCCACTAAATCTATTGATAATAACTTTAAAAAGCTGAGGACAGGTATTAAAAAGGAGAAGGTGAATTGTGATAAACATGTCTGACACTGCAGTCAAGAAGTAATGGTGTATTAAAAACAAAAGTAAGCTATCAGCAGGTCAGTTTTGCTGAATTTTCCTTTACAGGCAAAGACTTCTCAGGCACCACCATATAATATCCAAAGTCTGGCTTAGGAGTTTGGTATTCCTGAACTTCTATCTGTTGGTTATTCTCCAGAAATCTGATCTCCAGTTCTGAGCACTACAGCACAGAATGAACTGTTAAGAATCAACTGAATGTTAATTGGAACAATCATGATATGTAAAAGCCCTGGCTGACAACTGTATTCCTTGAATGGGCCATATTAATAGAGGCCATAATTACTGCTAAAAAGACACATACAGTCACCTCCAATTTTCTAAGTGCGCTCAGGAGACTGACAACATAACAAAAATGGATCAGATGGAAAGAGAAACAGTATTAATTAGTTATTATACTCCTACTATATTCCATGACCAAAGTTTCTGGCCAAATTACAAAGTTACCTAAAACACTTGCATTTTCTAACATTAACCCCGTGCCTTGAATTATAATGGCATGCAATAAATAAATTACCCAGGAAATATACATCCAACTATTCCAGCATAGGTTGGGTATTTAAAATTAAACTGATAAAAATGGCCAGAAATCCCTGGACAAAGCATGGCTTTCTTAATATGAAAAAGACATTAATGTGGATATTGGAGAGCATTCCAAAGCAAAGCCACACAACTGAGAAGGATCCTTTGTAGCTCTTCCCTTAGTGAGCCACCTAGAAAAATACCTCCAAAGAAGACTGAAGAGCCCAGACAGATACATAAGAGAGCAGCTTCCTTGAAATACCCTTTCCTTTGGATTAACTGAACTTTTTGAACTATTTGTACCTGTAATTCTACATACAGGACAGTGCAATAATTCAATTGAAAGGGCAACAGAAATATCAAACTAAGACCACTTCCACATGAAGTCTTTGTGCCAGTTTGAAAGCAGCTGTGGGCTTCTGTGATCCCACAATGTCCAATGTATACACAGGCCAAGTCAGAATTAAATTGCACTGAAACAACAATAAAAAGCATTGCAGCATCATGGAGCTTATGATCCATTTCCCCATTGCAGAACCTTCTGTCTCGCAATGCCTTCCAGCACTTGGGCTTCAGGTCTGTCAGGGGGAAAGGCAGCTTGACATCTTTTCAGCTTCCCACAAAAGGCATAGCTGGGTTTTGTTTCGTCTTTCTGCGTAAAATCAAATGCAAAAATAAAATAAGGATATGGTTGTGTGGTGGGAATTTGACTGGTAACTACTAGGTATTAGCACAGAAGTATTCATGCTGATTCAGAAAAGTAGAAAAGCATAGAGTTTTTCCTGCATTTCTGAGGATTACATCACTCATAACCCTCTCTCCCCACCATATGGCATCTAATTTCATCTGCTGGGATTGGGGTTACATTAACTGGATTAGGAAGCCCAGGATTTTAGCCACAGGATTTTAAAACCAGTGCAGCAATGCTTCTGTAGGAGCTGGAAGAGATATAAATAGAGAAATAGTAGTAAAATATAATTTAAGATTTTTTTTTCTATGACTAATACTTCATTGAAAGACAAAGTAAAGTTTCCATTTTAAAATGTCTACTATTTAATTTTTTATTAATTTATTAATGGAATAACAAGTTATGTGCTGCTCAATTTCAAAAAGACTCCGTGCAGTTTACAAAAATACAAAAATAAAATAAAAAGTATAATAAAGAAAACATAAATAAATCCATAAACCAATAAGAATAAATCTTCCTACCTTTTAACGCACCAAGGAAAAAACAATAATGACAACAGCAACAATCACCTGCTGCAGGGAAAATACTATCAATCCCCAAAGGTGTTCCAGAACCACGAGGGCTTGGTGGCTTTCCTGAAATCTAATTGGACTGGTGCTGACTTAACCTTGGGTGAAACACAAGGAAAAGAGGCAACAGAAAATACAACAAAACAAAAATAAATAAACAAATAAATAATTTATTTTTAAAAGGATTCTGATGATGGTAATCAGTCAAGAAGGGGTCTCAAAAGGAATACTTCTGACTAGATCAGTGTTTCTCAACCTTGGCCGGTTTAAGCTGTGTGGACTTCAACTCCCAGAATTCCCCAGCCAGCCATGCTGGCTGGGGAATTCTGGGAGTTGAAGTCCACACAGCTTAAACCGGCCAAGGTTGAGAAACACTGGACTAGATCTTATTGGATGAGTAGAAATTGCATATACCCAGGTCCTGAACCATTGAAGGACCACTTCTTTAATATACCAGTATTTGTTTAAATATCCAGGGACTCTGCATGCATATATTGGCTGGGTTCAGACATTATACTAAACTAGATTTGCTTTAGTTATTGTTTGTTAAACAAATGGTTATTACTATGTTCTGTGAACCCAGCCAAGAACCCACCCATTAACCATGATTTATAAAGTCTGAGTTCACAGAATATGCTTACAAACAACCATATAATTTAGTGTGTTATATAGCCTATTACATAGCCAATCAGTGAAAATATTAAAATACAGTAAATGAAAAAGCAGACTTATCCTGGATCTTTCTGCTATTCTGTACCATTCATTGGATATATAAAGATATGGGGTTCCCTTCCCACCAAATACAGTCTCCTCCAAGTGTTTTAAAATGCACTTACGGCCTAATATTATAGCTTGTTTTCTTTACCATGGTAATTTCAATGTTTATTATTAAATGAAAAACCCAAAATAGAACAAATCTTGTACACACAGTCATCCCTGTTTTCTCACATTTGGAGTTAACCTAAAAGGGGCTGACAAACATAACTGCATCTAAATTGGGAAACTGGGATTGCCACTTCTGGCCTTTATTTAGATTATTTTCAAAAAAATTCTGTTAATTTCTTTTTACAATCCTCCACTATTGCTTCTTTCTGTAACAACATTTCATTTAATCTCTATCTAAAACAAGTAGATTTCCTTTTATAATCTAAACTCACAAGGTTATGATAAGAAAAAGTCTTTGGTAAAATCCCTACTTTAGAGATCTTAGTTGCCAAATTCTTTGAAATCCAAACCATATCTATTCTTGAAAAGGATCTATGTCTTTCTGAGAAGTAAGTATATTCTCTAGAATTACCATTTTTCTGTCTCCATGCATCCACTAACCCTAAATTGTCCATCAAATGAAAAAAAGATTTTGGTAATTTACCTTGAGTGCTTTTAATATTTTTTATCTGATGTTCCATCTAATTGTGGGGAAATCACTCCATTCTAATCTTCCATCAAATACCAATTTTCATAAGAAAAACGTATTAATCTTTCCATAAGTCACTTGTAAAAAGTCACTTTGTCCTCATTTGGTGCATAAATTCCCAGGACCATAGAACCCCATGTAGTTTAACTTCCACTCCAACAAATCTACCATGCTCATCAGTCAATACAAGTTCTGGTTTTAGCTGGGGGTTAATATACAGAACAACTCCATTTCTTTTTTTAGGTCCTGCTAAAATGAATTCTTCACCCAAATGTTTATAAATCAAATATTTTATATCCTTTTTCCTAATATGAATCTGTTGTAGGCAAATTATGTCCTGTTTCAATTTTTTTAAATAATGAAAAAACATCTCTTTTGGGGAGCATTTGCTCCATTTATATTCCATTAAACATTTGTAATCCATAGTCAAGCCAAACATTTAGAAAAGTCAATATCTGTAGCACCTAATTCAGTATCATCTCTTTCAGAGTCCTTTTACATCTGTTGTGAAATAGACTTCTCTGCAACCTCCATTTGAGCCTCTTCCAGTTCTTTAAATTTTTCTAAAAATTTCCTTGCTGAATTTTTGAAATCGAAATCTCTGCTGTTTAAAAGTAAAAATCAAACCCTCTAATTTGTCCCAGCGAAATGATTTTTTCCCCTACTTTAGTCTTTCAGTCAAAAAGGAGTATTCTTTTCTTTTATGTAGAAGTCCGATACAGATTTCTTTTAGGATAATTATATCTGTGTTATCAATCTTCAATCTTGTATTGAAATGCTGTTACAGAACTTGATCCCTTGTTTTTTTCCTCACAAAATGCACCAAGATATCCCTTGGAACATTTCTTGTTCTTGCAAATCTTGAAGTTATTCTATAGACTTTATCAGTCTCTGCCTCTGTGTCTTCCTCTTCCCAATCCAAAAAATGTGTCAAAGCTTGTATAATTCTTTCTCTAATATTTGCATCAGAGCTCTGTGGGATAGCTCTAAATCTCAGACAAAATTCTTTCTCTCTCAATTCTAATAGAGCCAAATTGTCCAGCTCTCTCTCCAATTCACTACCCATAACTTCTATTTTACTCTTCAAAATTTCCACCTTATCCTTTCATCTATTTTTTTCAAAAGCTGTAAATTTATTTTCAAGTGATTCATCTAATTTAGTACTAAGTTGATCAAACATTTTCTGAAGTCAGTCTAATGGAATTGCTTTCTCTTTTGACTGTGCAGTCTTACATATCATTACGCTATAGTCCAAAAGTGAAAGTGTTAACCAAGGGAAAAGAGAAAAACAACCCCCCCTTGTGCCTTTGATGTTGTAATTGTAGGCACATGTCACATCTGCATCTCCACGGTTACAGTCAAGTACTCAGTCTACTCAAGTTAACTTTATCTTTTGTTTTGCAAATCCCACCAATTATCTATGGTCTTTGCTAAAAAGCAAAAAACATCCCCATGGAAAGTCTGAGTCAACTGCCTAATTCAGTTATAGTTTTTCCAATGCAGTTTTGTAGAAAAATTAGTCTTTTAAAAATAACATTCCCTTGCATCTGTTTTAAGCTTTCTCATATCACCCCTTGTTAAGCTTTTTGCCAAATATTCTTTATACTTTAAGACTTGAAATCTTTAATTTTGTAATCCAGAAAAAAATGAGACTCACCAAGGGGAGTATTTATCTGTTGTAAAAGAAGATCTCTCAAGCTATAATTAGTTCCACATGTGGCTAAGAAATGAGGGTTGGCTGGTCTTACTACTTACCTTATTAGGCTACACTGCAGCTGTGAACCTAAATGGAATCCTGTGTCTCCCAGCCACTTAACTTGCAAGCAAACAACAAAAACTTGTTTTTGCAGTTTACTTATGGAGAGCAGCTATCTGTAGAACAGATAGGGGGTTATTGTGGTTTATTTCACAATCTTTCCATTATCTAGAGAGGTTTTGGCATCCAGGGCTGGCCCTCTGGGTGCCATCTCTGCTCTAAGATGACTAGACCACCATTAATCCTCACTGGAAGTCCAAAATTAACAGAATTTTTTGAAAACAATCTAAATAAAGGCACTGCTTTCTTTATTTGGAATGGTTTGGGATAGAAGTAAAGCTTTTATTAGAAGTTATGTCATACAGTATAATACTGAACTTAAAAAGAAGAGCCAAGAGAAAACAGAGGCTAATTTGGATGAAATAAAAAGAAAAGAATTAAAGAAATTGCTAGAGAAGACAAGTATTTATCAAATTAAACTTTTACAGGATTACCACTTCTGGAATAAGCCAGGATTTTAAATCAACTCTGGCGTAAGGTTCTGCTTTATCTTTACTTGGTGTCACCATCATTCCCTGAGTCAGATGAAATGGAAAACAGCGGTCAATTGAAGAGTTCTTGATTTAAAGAAAGGAGACTGGAAAGTGGAATATGAGGATGTATATATATATATCTAGCTTATTCAGTTAAGATGATTATAGAAATGGAGCCCATCAGAATTTCAATACATAGAAGCAATAAATGAGAACTATGTGGCAAATTTTCTTTTTGGGGACTATTGGAGATAGGATGCAATTCAAAACCCACATCTGGACATCTTCATTACACACTGCCTGACTTTGGGAAATCTGTACCTCTGTAAAACACACACATACTGCTACATTATATAGTATAGTATAGTTTCAGAATAAATATTTATTATTCAGTAGAGCATATAAAATCTGATAAAGAAGCTTTAGCAGTTTGCCTTTTCTCAAAAGAGACATACAGTATTATGTCAAGAAGAATGAGGAAGGCAGAAAGCTACACAATAAGAAAACATGAACTGAGAATTCATAAAATCAGAATGGAACAAAATGGCAACAGTCCAGGCACCAAGTTGTCATGGTTACTGAAACAGCTCTGGGTGACCCGACACATTTGTCACACTCAGATCAGTTCTAGGGCAGCTTAAATAAAACATAAACAAACAGTTGTTCATAAAACTTGCAAATGAATGTTTATTCGCTTAATCTATTTTAACAATTATCTAGCAGTTAAGCTGCACACCAAATAAAGTTTTAATAATTTTTCTATATGACCATTATCCAATGTCATTATCCAATGTATAATTAAAGGTCATCATTTACCACCCCCCAAACAATGAAATTATTTCTATTCATGTCTGAGGCAAGCAAATCAATATTACAGGGATCTAAGTCTATGCTCCATTCATAGATGGAAAGAACAGGAAGCTGAACATTTTTATGGCAACTTGTAACATCTTGGTGACACAACACCATTAGTATTTTTAAAAGGCATACTAATTATAGAAGAATGAGCGCTAAAGTTGGAAGAAAATAGCATTTGGATTTGGTCTTGGTATATGAAATGAAGAAGGAAACAGATTAGTAGCATCCTGCCAAGAAAAATATGTTTATGGCAAAAATCTATGTATATTCTTCCAACAATATAAAGGATGACTATACACATGGAGATCAATGGATGTATAACAACTAAATCAAATGTAGCATGCATTCTGCAAACAAAGGTGCAGAATTTCTGTTCAGTCAAAAACAAGACCTAGTGCTAACTATGTTTTGAAAAAAGGCAACCTAAACAAGACAAATAAAATAATCAGACCTACAAAATACAATCTCAGTGATATTCCATTTGATGATGTGGTAAAGATAAAAAGCAGAATTAATGGATTAGACTGAAATCTGTGACATCATTACAGAGGAAACAAACAAAAATATGCTGAAATACAGAAAGCAAAAGGAACAAAATGGCTGTTTGATGACACACTAAAAATACAAGAAAGATGAAAAGCAAAAGGCAACAGAAGCAGAGGAAAATTTGCCCAACTAACCAGTGAGTTCCACAGAAGAGCAAGGATAGACAAGGACATATATCTAAATAAGCAATGCAAATAAACTGAGGATTATAATCAAATGAGAAGGACAAGAGATTTTTAAAAAGAAAATTAAAGAAATCAAGGAAACTCTTTATTCAAAAATATGCACAATAAAAAGCAAAGTAGTTCTACTGGAGAAAGAAGATGATAAAGAAGAGATGACATGAAAGGAAGAACTGTACAAAAAGAATCCCAAATCAATGATACACACCAAGGTTTGATCACTGAACTATGAAATCAGATATTTTAGAAAGTGAAGCTAAACGGGCCCTAGAAAATACTTCTAACAACAAAGTTGAGGTATTTGATGAATACCTTACAAGCTGATGCTGTTAAAACGCTAATTGCAGTTTGTAAGCACGTTTGGAAAAAAAAAGGATTTAGAAAAGTTCAATTTATATATCAAAAAAGGCAGTGGTAAAGAATGCCCAACTACCAAAGAATATTGTAGTACTTATATGCTCAAAATCCTGCAATCCTGACTTCAATAGTAGATGGAATGAGAACTGCCAGAAGTGGCAGACACCAGAGATCATATTAGTAACATCCAAAGGATATTAGAAAAAGCAAGTGAGTTCCCCCCAAAATGTCTTTTTTGGTTATACAAAAGTTTTTGACTCCGTTGACTACAATAAATTAGTTAGAAATTAGTAGTTGCAATATCAATGTCAGTAATGATGTCTGCCTCTATGGATAGACTATGTCCAAAAGATGTTATTGAGGGAATTTTATCTGACAAGATAAGAGATGGTATCAAAAGTGGATTTACAACTGACAGGCCAAGAGAATGTCTTAGAAAAGGATATTTCACTGGATCTACAAAAGAAACTGGCTGAGGTTTTAAAATTTAAAAGGGAAATACAAATGACATACCAAGAGAGTGACCTGGATAATTTTTTCTTATTGGATTTACCAAAAAGGCTTGTTAAAGCCTTGAAGAACTCTGTGCAATGGGACAAAGAAGAAGTGAAGAAAAATCATTGTTTATCTGATCAAGGTTAAAACAAGATATAGCAACTTCTGGACTTTATGGACTTACTGCTGACACCAGGACTGAAAAGATGATGTTTTATGAATATGTGTATAGATAAGAGATGGGATATCCATTGAAGGGTAAATGTTTGTAAACTTAAAAGGGGTGAAAAGTCACCAAATTTGTTTATACTTGTGATGCAGGTTGGAAGTCACTTCTTTATATATTACTTTTCTTTTTATTATATTCTTAGTTTTCTCTTTCTTCTCTCTTTTTATTCTTTTCTCTTGCACTTCTTTCTATTCTCTTCTTTCTTCAAGTTTAGTTTTCATTAGATTTTACTATTATAACCAAAATTCTTAATAAAAATTATATATAAAAAAAGACTACAATAAATTATGAGTGGCCCTTAAAACTACCTATCATCTGTATGATGACCAAGAATTAACAGTCAGAATGAATATGGACAACTAAATGGCTCAAAATTGGGAAAGAAGTATGCCAAGGGTTGTATCACATCATCTTATTAATTGAATTTCTATGAATATGTTATAGTGAAAAATATTAGACTTGAAGAAATAGAAATTGGAATTAAAATTGTTGGGAGAAACATTAAAAACTCATATATACTGATAACTCTTTGATGGCTGGAAGCAAAGAAGACTTCAAGAATTTCTTGTTGGAAGTGGAAGGAGAGTGCAAAAGCCAGAATCCTGCTCAACATTTAAAGAAAACAAAACAAAAAACCTAAGATTATGTCAACAGGCAATGCCAACCCAACGCAAATAGATAAAGATTTCACCTTCCTAGGCTTAAAGGTTTATAGGAATGGGGACTGTAGTGAAGATAAGAGACATCTGGTACTTCAGAGAAAGACTATGATAGATCTAGACAAAATGCAGTGACATTACACTGGCAACAAAGATACACATTGTCAAAGCCATGGTTTTCCTGATTGTGATGTATGGCTAAGAAACTTAGACCACCAGAAAGTCTGAACAAAGAAAAAATGATGTCTTTGAATTGTGATGCTGAAGAAAATGTTGAAAATATCATGGATCTCAAGGAGGACAAATCATTCAACATTAGATGAAATACAGCCAGACTGCTGACTGGAAGCACTAATAATGAAGCTAAAGCTTACATATTTTAAACATATAATGCAACGACAAGAGTCATCAGAGAAATCCTTGATACTTAGAAAAAATGAAAGCAATCAAAAAAGGCCTACAGAAGATAACATGACTCGATGCTTTCACTTGTATCCCAAACATGAATTTTCAGGAATTCTGAGAAGCAGTTACTGATAGTCAATCCTGGTAAAATGATACCTAGTGGGTCATGAAGACTCAGAGGCAACCAAACTACTGAACAGGACATTTTGTCATAACATCTTTCCTTCCCTCCCAGATTTAATGTACATTTTAGAAATTGTTCATTATCTCACCATTCTATCATTTGTAAATCAAATATTATCTCTTTTAATAGCTTGAATGAAGATATGGTTCTTTTCCTGAACTCTTATTGCTATCTTTAAGCACTTCTTCTGTTCTTCTATAGAACAAATCTGATAAGCAGAAAATGGCTTTCCTTCATACATTTTACTATAATTTATTCAGCTACTATACATTTAATGAGGATCATTGCCTCCCACATTATATAATACTGCAACTGAGATAACTACCATATTTGTGATGAGCAGGGTTTCCAAGCATAAAATAGAGACAATATATACTCCAATATTGGCTCATATCTTGCATACTTCAGTCTGCCCCCCCAAGATTATAATCTTTATTTTGGCCTTACTCATACCACAGGAGCAAGGAAATCCTATCTCCAACAACACATTTTTCTGAAGATTTTTCAAGAGAAGCAGCCTGCTAAACATCCCTATAGCTTTTTGACTTCTGCTTCAGGCTCCAGTTTTTTCCTAAAAGCTTTTTCAAATCAAAGGTTTAATCTGCTTTGAATGCATAATATAAATCTCAGTTGTCTCTGCAACAATAGACTAACATTAATTTTCCAGAATAACCAACACACTTGTGATTTAAGGCTATGCCAACAAGATTTCAAGCTGCTACTTCACAATTCCTTTATTTATAATTAGATAATGTGATCAATAGGTGTGAGCAGTAGAAATATTTAGGAATGGCAAGCTGAGGCTTGCAAATGGCCCTTGGGCACCTTTTAATAGCACTCCCCTGAACTGTATCACCAAAATCCAGTGAAAATTTGCCAATTCTCAGAGTGCAAGTTCCTGTTCTTTTCAAAAGAGGTTTTTTTTTTAAGTGTGTCAAACTTTCAATAGGCTTAAGGCACATAACAAATTAAACAAACCACATCTTCTCAGCTTGAAATGGGCCCAGTTCAAGATTGAAACACTTTTGCTAAGCTTGGAACCACCTCAGAACCATGCCTGTGATGAAAGAACAGCCCATTTCAAGCTTGAAACATTTTTAATTTGAAAGTTTTTATACTCTTGTAGAAGCTGTTTCATGGAAGCAAATATGGCTTCACACAACTTAAAATGAAAATGGTACAGCAACGATTAAACTTATTCTTGATTCTGACAGTTTAAATTGGCTCTACAATTTATGTAAGATACTATCTTCAATCTAGGTGCCTTGAAGATATACAGTATTGGGCTTCAACTTTCATACTTCTCAGCTAGGAATAATTGAACTTGCTCCATGATGTCTACAAGGCATCAAATTGGGGGATGATCATTTAAGAAACAATATGAATTCCAGCAAACAGAAAGCAATGGCTAGTATCCCCACAAAAGTGTCTTTACTAAAAATATATCTACCCCAGTAAGACACCAGTGGAAAGCCAGGCCTGGTAAGCTGAAAGAGTTGACCAAAGCGGTATGTTTATGGAACAGGATGGGCACACTTCAAAAGTGATTTAAAAGAAGTGTTCTGGATCTTGCATGAGCACTAGACAAACCCACAAGCAAATCAGTGACTAAATTCCTTCTTTGGCAAAAATGGAGGCCTTTCCCAAACTGATTGTGCAGAAATGCACCTGACTCTTACACTGGAGAAGGGCACCACCCTGCTTCTCCTATGTGCATAGGACAGGAAGGCCGGGATAGTCAGTTAGATGTTTTCCTATTACTAATGAATAGAAAACATCTGGGAGAAAGAAAGGATAGCATATATGAGATTTTGTTTAATGTATTTATTATTCTAAAATAAATTATTTAATTGGAGAGAATTTTTTACTCTTTCAAAATATCTTCAATTTTCAGAAGACAAAACAAAACATAAATGCCCTAGGGAAAAAAATGGAAAAATAATTCTGAGCCTTCCCATATTTTTGCTGGAATGCAATTAATTTTTCAATGCTAGATGAAGTAGTCCGTATAGCTATCTGTAACATAGACCAAATCTGGCATAATTCAGTTAAATGGCTAATGTATTTTTGAACGTAACAGTGGTTGCTTTTTTGGCAGGGCAGGGGGGTTTGTTCACATATAAAACTTTACAAATAAAATAACTCATACTATATATTTCAGTACAGAAATCTGGATTCCAGAGAAGTGTTTCTGAGTGTAAATAGGTTTTTATTATATATTTGATTTCTGGCAACTACCTGGGCTAGGCATACATACACACACACACACGTATATAAGAATGGTATATAATAGTATATAATTCTACTATATATTATTCCTATATTTAATATATATCTCCACTAAAATAAACAAATTATTTTTGAGAAATTAAATACATATAAAAATACAATGAAGTTTCAAGCTAATAATTTGACAATCACATTTCTAGACCATAAGCCCCGAGGCAAGAAAATGAGTGACGATTACCTAAAATTGATACTAGGATAGTTTTAAAAAATCCAGCATTATTTAAAGAACTATTAAATAACACAAGATTTAAATATTCTTGCCAAATATTATTTTAATTCAAGCTTTTTCTCTAGCATAGATTTTTAATTGCATGTGTTAAATTAGCTGTGCTCATGTGAACATATGAATTTAACTCAATATGGAAACCCTGTAATTCAGCAATTAGCTAGGTTATGAAGTTTGCCATGTGGAATATATTTATACAAGAATTCCACAAAACTATCAAATTTTATAAAATATCTGCATTATAAATACTGCTGAAATCCGAAGTCATTTTTGCCAATCCATTACTGCATTGTTTACTTAAGAAAACTACCATCAACATATTACTGTACTGTAAGTTGCAATTTGCTCTTAGTATATTGCTCTTAGTATATGTTGGAAAGACATGATGATCTAGACTAGGCCTGGACAACTTATAGAGAGGAAAGGGCCACATTGATTAAAATTATTTTTATTTAAAAATAATCACAGACCACAAGGAATACCTGATATGCCAATCAGCTGTTTGGTGACTGGCAGCGCAGCAGTGACGGAGCTGGTGGTGTTGGTGAGGCCTGGAGGCGTTGGCAGCGTGTTTTTGGTGGTAGCGACAGATTTATTGAGTTTTTAAGAAATGCTGACGGGCCACACAAGGCTGCTTGGTGGGCTGTATGTTGGGCAGGTCTGATCTAGACTGTGGTAACTAATCTGTGTAATTATGTACAAGAAATTAAAATGTACTCTGCTGGTAAATCTGGGGCAACTGTTCTGTGCCAGCCTAAACCAATTCACAAGGTTGCTGTGAGAATGAAATGGGGGACAAAGCACACCAAGTCTTCAAAGGTGGCTGGCACAGGGTGGGATGCAATATATAGAGATAGATTACAAAAGGAGATGTGTGTGTCATGCTCTTGAATGTGACTGACAAATCCCAGCAAGAGCCAAGTGTTTTTGGCATCCAACTGCAATTCATTTTAAAGAAGCATTAACTGCGAAGCAAGCAAGATGCAAAGGTATAGAAAATGTTCTCTGGTTCTTCAGAGTTAAGTTTCCTAATTCTCTCCCTTGACAACTCTTAGCAAACATTCCTTGGAAAGCTGCTGGATTATGTCAAAAGAGCCACATCATCATGTTCCAGCTGACAGAAACAAAGCTCACTGTTGCTGCTTCCCTCCGTAGTTCTTCCTCTGTTCGTGCATACTAATCATAGCACTTCCTGCAAGGAGCAACACTTGGATCCCAGAATGCTTTCCTTCAGCAAATGGGAATGGGAGGAATGATTAAACCAAATACATATATGAAAATGTGTATTCCAACAAACTAATTTTTTCTACAGGCTGTTGTCTGTGTTCGGATGGAAGCATTACTGTACAGGCAAAACCCAACAAACCCAGTAATTATTGGTACTATTTAAATGTGCTATTGCAGTATCGCCTCCAGCTGCTTGTTAACAATGAAAGAAGTATAAAAAAAGAAAAGGGAGGTACCAAATCTTACTGCAAGAAACAAAATAAGCCCATTTTTGTTGATACTTCATTACCCATATTCAGCAGCAGATTTAAATCTGAAAGGAAGCTAATCCGATCCAAAAAATTAATCCAAGACATTTGTCCATAATGTAACATTTTAAAATCAATCAATATAATAGTAGTTTTGTCTATGGAACACACATCTGCAAAAGCAGAGAACTGAAGTGCTGGAAGAAGCCCCCAAATATCATTCTCATCCTGAACGTTTTGAATTTCATAGCTCACAATATCTTGCTGTTGCCTGAAGTTAATTCAAACAGTACATAGAATTCCTCCTTGTATATCCCCTTCCTCTTGCTTTAAAGATGATAATTCAGCAATACCTTTTGGAGGCTACATCAAAGGCTTTGTGGGACTGCTATGGGAGTTACATTCTTCGTCTCAAGGCCAACTTCTCCCAGATTTAGAGCCTATAGAATTTTTTGACCATACTAGTTGGAGATATTGAGAATTACACTACAACACGTTTGGAGGGCATCTATTTGGGAAAGGCTTTTTAGATGATACTGTCCATCTACCTTTCAAGAATATGAGACAGAAATGTTTTTATTACTATGACTGACAGAACTGAGATCATAAAATGAAACTGCAATGTTCTGCATTTTGCATCAGCTACCAGATTATAAATTAATGATTTTATTCATATCAATTTTTTAACTGTCCGGTCTGATACAAGGAAAGAGCAAGAGGGAACTAAGTCTATGCACTAATTGTTTTTAGGAAAGGAACATAATTAATGAAAAGCAAAAAATAAAAAGCAGTATAAAAACTGGTATTACATGTAACCTAACTCATTGGGACACACATAAGAATACTGAAACTAGCTTAGAATAAAAGAAAATGCAAGCGTTACAAATACTATATACTTTTGCAACTGGATATAATTCATTACAATAAGAGTCAGGTAGTTAGTGTGTGTAACCCTTTACGTTAGCTTCTATATAAAGCACTGTAGCTTATAGAACACTTTTATTTTATGTATCATTAACTGAACTAGAAAAACCACAGTAATATATCCATTACCGATGAGTTCACCGAACAACCATTGTTCTTAAAGTATTTTGCCTTTAGCAATGAAAGCATTTAATCTGAAGAGCAGAGACCCTTGCCAAATTTTGCTTTTCCTTCATGGAGATAGCCTCCAGACTCCCTTTCTACTGCATAACTAATAACCACATTGCATCATACCAGCCTCCACACTTTCTAACCAAAAATGACAATCCCACAATGAGTATCAATGTCTCAGAGTATTACCCTGGCTCAACACAGCTCCATGTAGTACAATAGTGTTAATACATGACAGCTTTGTGCATCATGTAATCATACCCTGTTAGGCTAATTCCTACATTTTGTCTGTATCGATACCTTGGTTGATCTCAGGAAGTTAAGCAAGGTTGGTCCTGTGTCTTAGTTCCTTAGCAGACTACCAGAAAATACCAGGCCTGCAGATTAGACTAGGAAAATGAAAATCCTGGGAAAAAAGCATTTGTAAACTACTTCCATATTGTTGTCAACAATTTTTATGAAAATGTCCATGAAGTCACCAAGAATTGAGACTAACTTTAAGGAAGTTATTTATATTTCTAGTATTTATTATAAACACTACTTTTCTGAACATTGTTACTCAATAATTTTGCCAGTTTATCAACCTGATGTGCTTGCATGATACCCCTGCAAGAAACAGTGTAAAACTGTGTGTCTGAACTTGCACTAGGGCTGCGGGTGGCATATTCACAACTTAACCACTTTAGTGCTAGCTCAGCAAATATTAATGTTGATATTTAAAGATGCACTAGCTCTCCAAATAGTACTAATCAAACACACATCTTCACATTGCACAACCTTATTTCTCATTTAAATGATAATGCAGAATTATTAGAGTACAATACTGCAAAAATTTCAGTTCATAGTCATCAAACAAACCCCTTGGTTATCTCACTGCTGTAGAACGTATTTACTGCTGCTGATCCAAGAAATGGGCCAACAAGTATATGTTCAGGTTCACCTAGTCCTACCTTAATCAAGTTTCTTGACAGAGGATCCAATTTTATCTTTCCTTTTAGGATCTTGACTTTATGCAAACAACATGGAACAAGTTATAATCCTTAAATAAGATCATAATCTGACCAAATTTAAGATTCAGTGTTTTGGTGGAAAAGTTTAGGACATGCTTAAATTAATGTGACACAAAGGTCCTAAGCTATAGCCCTTTCTCTATAAAAGAGAACTGACCAGCAATTAATATAGTTAAACCAGGGTCAGTATTTAATTTATTAATGTTTTAAACAATCTTCTCCTAAGAAGCCATCTAGGAAATGTAACAACAAAAAATTATTAGATAATGATATCTAATGTGAATTAGATAAATACCTAATCATCATTTTGTAATGTTGTAAAATAAATACTTAAGGTCTAAATAATTATTAATTTTCAAATTCCTTGTTCTGCTCCCCAGGTTGGGAAAACTTTTATGTTTCAACAAAAGAAATGCTGAATTTGCTGTGATTCATTGAAAAATACTGCCAGAAGCTGCACAATACAAAATTTACAAATTATCTGTCTTTTTAAAATGTTGGTTCATTTACTGTTGGATTATTTTCAGTTGAAAACCTGATCCGTCTCTGATTTACAACTGTCTACAACTGACTTCACTGAAACTAAGTAAGTTTAGCAGGATGAGTAAGCTAATTGATTGGACATAAATCAGCCAAGCATTTTAAGAGTTTCTACAGGGGAGAAGCTCCATGAGCCCTAATGATATAAACCAGTTTTAGCCTAACAGAGTAACAAGTGCAAAGCAAACCTTCCTCTGGGTCTACAGAGGCATTTTAATTTGAAATTGTCCCCAGGGCACACTGTGAATGGTTACACATGCAATTTGGTGACTTTAAATTCCCTGTGAGATGCTGCAAAATAGGGCTTCCAGAACAAGAGATGCGAAGCTTCTTTTTTTAACCTAGCTTCCTCCTGGTCTTGTCCTGATTTGCTGGGTCACGACTCGCGCCGTCCCCCGTGTGAAGCGCACCTTGGCTGGGGTGCTGGTGTTTATACGTTTCCTTACCTTGCTCCAAGTCCTGCTGGTCGTACCAGGGTTCCTCCTCCTCACTCTGAAACTCCTCCATCCTGTCTGCGCTTAGCATGAGCTCTACCCCGCAAACATCCAAAACTGAGCTGTGAGCAAAGAAAGGCCGACCTCTCAAAGATAATACTGTACTGCAGAGTGAGAGAGCATCAAGGGGTGGGAAGAAAACGGAGGCGGGAGGAGACCAAAGGGGATGTTTTCCAGGAGACCGACGCTGGTGAGGGCAGGAAGCGACCAGTCGCCAGACTTTAAGGCGGGAATCGGCGAGGATGACCCACTGAGGCCGATCCCGGGAGTCCTGAGGCCGAAACAATGGCTTTGCAGATGTTCTACTGTAATCAGTGCTGCTGCGTCGGTACCCCCATGCTCAAAGATTTTTCCCCACTGTCTGCATCACCTTCCTTCTCTTTTCATCTGCTTTCCGCCAAGGAGAAAGGGAGGGAGCAGGAAGGCCAGGGACGTGGCGCACGAATATCCTCCCCCTTTCTTGTCCTCCGCGCTTTCTGAAAAGAGAGGACAGGTGCTGCGTCTTTGTTACGGATGGAAATCCGGACCTGAATGCTGCAGGGCTGTTACTTGCAGCGAGTTCACTGGGTGATGCACAAAAGAAAGAGCAAGCTTCCTATGCAGCCAGTTCCGACTTGTGCAGCTCGGTGGAGACCTCTAGCATGGAACTGCTGCAAGAAAATCCATGCCAAAGACGTGGAAGCAGGAGGGGAGAGGGAAGGAGGCGGGAAGGGAGGACGACAGACCTCCCTCCTTGTCTTTTTCTCCCCCGTTCTCTTCATCAGAGGAATTCTAGACGCATTTTAGCTACTAGGCGGATTTGAGGCTTGCATTCCGGCAGGATTTGGAGAGCAGGGGCGGAGTCCCTAACGGTGCCAGGCGGGAAGCGTTGGGTGGGGGGCACCTATACCCACCCGTTGAAATCTGGACCTCTTGCTAGTGGAAGTCTTCGCCATTGTTATTCTCTGGGGAAATCTTCGCTGTTGCTCTTGCTGCGGTAAAAGAACCGCCCGACTGGAAAATGTCCCGATGGTTTTCGAATCGCTAAATTAGAAGGGGCATTTTTTTACAGCTGAAGAGACAAATAGGAGAGGGCACAGAGTAAAGAAATAAGATGGGTGGGTCGCATTTGTCGGTGGCAAGGCTCTATCGGTTGCCCCGGGGTCTGATTTTTTGTATTTGCTCAACCCACATAAGAGTATCGTTGTTGCGAGTATTGTTGAGGGTACCCTATGTTGAGCCAGAGAGCTTCATTTTCCGGAGTAACTCCCGTTTGCTCAATACCTCAGAAGTTCCTTTTCTTTTAGAAATCGAACACCGGCTCTGGGCCCAGGTCAGCACATTACACTGTCGTGCCTCTGCTTCCCATCTGAAAAAATGGAAATGAGGGGTTATCATAAGGATCAGCAGAATTAGCCTCAGGGATCTAGCCTTATATTTGTGCCAAGCAAAACCTACCTAAACCAAATACGCAAATATTTGGTTTGAAAGTGTCCTTATTTGGGAACCTCGTATCATTACTTTTAATCTTCTCATACCTTCTTGGACTTGAGCAAAAGCTGAAGTCTGTCTTAGCCTGGGTCCTGGTCCTATTTCTTCATACAGAAATGACCTTAACGAGAACAACAACATATTTAGGCTCACCCTCTTTCATTACTGAAGCTAGATGTTGCTTTTTTCCCAGTTCTTTTTGGCTTGGGTGGAGTTTTCTTTCAAAGATGCCAGAAACAGAACAAAACCCCACCCTCTTACTAGCTAACCTGAAGTGCAACTAGGAAGAATTTTCTGTCCTTTACTACGAGCCACAGGAACAATGGCATCTCTCTCTTGGCATGGGAAAGCTTAGTTTGGCTTGAATTAGATAGAGGATCCTAGCACCACCAGACAGAAGGCATTGTGCAAATCTTCTGTCTTTCCTACTTAAAGGCCTTTTTGTGGAAAGAAAAAACTAGCAGTGAGAGGATTACAAATGGAAGATCGTGGTCACTTTCAGCTGGACTGTGATTGCAGAATAATGCCTCTAACTATTTTAACATGTCAAACTAATCTGTTCTACTTCTTCATTCTTCTGTCAAATAACTTTGTTTTTGTTTTTTGTTTTGTTTTGTTCTTATTCCTGAAGACAGGACCCATGTGTCATGTTTTATTACTTATTTATTTTATATCCTGCCTTTCCTTCAGGAGCTCAAGGCAGCATTGGTAACCCTGCAAAATAGGTTGGGCTGAGAGAGATTAACTGGCACAGGGTAACTCAGTGAATTTCCAAGGCTGAGGGTGGACTTAAATCTTGGTTGTAGTGAGCAGTTTTGGAAGATGATCTTGCTCTGAAAATACTAAAATGTTATAAAATAAATTAGATATATTTATAAATCAGACATATATATTTATAATATCAGCAATATTCATTGCTATCCGATGCCTTTGGAGAAAACATGGTGTCAAGGAACTAAAAAAAAAAAAGTACTAATGGAGATGGCAAATATTGGAAGAGAAATGGCTGCAGCAGAGATTAGCTAGTGACCAGAAGGGAGTGGGCACATCCATGGTTCCCAATATTCCCAACATACACCTCTGACCATTTCCAAAGCAGATAATTTAACCTCATCTCCAAGATAACAGGTGGTATTGTAAAGCATAACAGATTTTTCACACCTTGTCCCTGTTATGGAATAGTGTTGGCATGATGGGAGAAGCTGTAGACTTCGTGTTTCATTCACGGGCTGGGGGTGAGATGAGGAAAACATTGTATGACTGAAGGGAAAGATTGGGTCCATACATGATAATACTACTGTGACTGGGGATAGGGCCTAACTAGCTCAGAAGAGGCTAAACAGCCTTAATTCTGAGAGGTATGGAGGTAGACTTATTAATGTGTGCAAAATCTTCATTATGTCAATAGACCAAATATTTGGTCCTTACTTTCATTGACAGGGCTTTTTCACCCATGAGACCATGATTTGCCTTCCGTTAATACATATAATAAAATCTGCATTTCAAATCTGGTCCTGCATTACAACATTTGTACCTGAACCTAGTCTGTGGGAGACTTTGAAAGGATGTAAAAGCACTCTTACTCAAATGCTGCTTGAGACAGTGGAAAACTATTTGGTATAGGATAAAAAGCTTTTTCTTTGTTCTGGATAATCTCACTAGTTCAACATGAAGCATTTAATTAAATATGGTGTTGCTGGATGATGCAGCTGAGATTTATTTTAAAAATTACAGTGAAGGCAGTTTGAGAATAAGAATAAGCAGACCAGGATTGTATGATCTAGGACAGAGGTGTATAGGTAGCCCAAGAGGCACATGTGCCCTCAAAAGCCTCGAATTCAACCCCAAAATCACTTCAAAATTTGTGCCAAACTTAATTTTAATCAAGTTTAAATTAAATTAAGTCTGTTAGACTCAGTAATAAATCACAGATTGGATACTTTATGGCTTAATTCAGATCCTTGGCATAACTAGACAAAAATCTCAAAAGACAGAGCTAGGCTAGATAAGAATCTTTATTGCAAGAATAAATAATAAAGACAAGAATGAAGCTACATAGAATAGATGATTCCAAGTGTAATGTTGGAAATATACCCTGTGTTTTAAACATAGTTATTCTTTCTCTTCTTCCCATGAATTAAAAGACTCTTGGCATTGCACTCAGTGGCCCTGAAGCAGAGTAGTTATTGCATGCTTATATAACTGCCATTTCTAGTTGGAGAACCACTGGTTCCAGCCTCAGTCTTTACTCTATTCCCCTCTCTGGGCTCCATCCTATCCCTTTCAGGCCTCTCTACCCTATCTCCTCAGCCAAGCCAGGAATGGGGGCGCTACTTCCATCTCTTCTACTTCGTCAGGAACTACCCCATTTCAGAACTTTCCACTTCTCCCCCTTCCTGACATCCCCCTTCCTGACTTGAGATAGAGGGAAGGAGAGGTCTTTTCTTTTTCTTTTTTAAAGAAAAAGGGTCAGGAAGGATCAGAATTACACTTTTGCCCAGAGTCAGAACTACTGGTAGGTGCAGAAACTTTATTGCAGAGCCATTTGGGCAGCTTGTCGCTGTGAGGGTCTTGCAAATGGAACTGTCAAAGGAGGCAAGGTAGATGACTATTGTATACCATCTCCCAAGAATGCTTGGTGCTGGGGTAGGCCTTCCAAAAGAACTCAAGAGTGTAAAATACACTACTGCAAATTTTCCTTCCCTCCACCAAGATGCAGGAATGAGTAGAGGTGGGCAAAGGTCAAGGAGGGCATTCCAGGACCAGAAGGGAACAATGGAAAATGAGGGTGCATTTTCAGTATGCCTGGAAGTTGCAAATAAAAGCCATAGACCTGATTAATGCTATCACAGAGAATGGCCTAACAAACTGGGCATTCATCTTAGATGGTCACGTGGAGGGAAAATCTGATGGAAAGCTAGGGTTGATCTTCACCACTGATGGGGGCCTTCCTGGTGGTGATGGACAGAAGACCACTTGTAGGAAGGCTTGGCATGAAGCAACTGATCCTTCAGCAAGTGCTGACAGTCTAACATTCTAGAGAAATCATGAAAATTTTGGAATGGGAAAGGGCTGTAGGCAGTTGGCAGTAGGCATGGATAATAGACATAGGCAGCCTTAAAAGATGCCAACTGAATGGAGGTGAGGTAAGCCATGGGTACAAGTTCAGGCCAATTGTCTTGCTGGTAGTTTACATAACAATGAAGGTATTTCCGAAGCTTCTGATATATGGCTGGAAGTGGGGGAGGATATGACAATGAGTAGTGGTGCCTAGCTTTCCAATCCATTCTTTCCAACACAACCATCAGGGCCAAAATATTGCCCATGCTCCCTGTGTGCCCAAGCAGACATGAATTAATGCATCATCATGTCTCGTGTGCCTTGATGAGTTTTCTCTGATTTGATCCAATAGTTCCTTTCTGAATTGATTAGTTAAGGTTTTCTCATCCCAATGCACATCCTGACCTAACTGCTGAAATTTTATCTTGAAGGCAGCAGATCTCATGGTTAACAGTCTCTTGCTTGACTGAATCCTCAGAGATATTTCTTGCAAATTCATATAGTGGCCCAAATTCATACAGTTTTATAATTTCATCAGTCCCTAGGCTAATTATAATCCTAAATGAACTTAGTTGGTGGGGAAGTCATCTGATCTTAGAGAGAGATATACTTCAAGGAAGGCAGTAAAATTGCTTGGATTCTTATTGTAGTTGTCTTGCAGGGATATGTGTATTCAGTGTCAGATGGCTATAGCAGCAGCAGTGTAAGAAAGGATTTTCACACTGATGGTGGCTAGTAACTGTTACATAAACATGATCCAGGTGCACATTGGCTAACCCTCACACAAGAGTGGTTTCTTCCTCATCACACTAAAAGCCTAAGAAAGCCAAAGTCCCCATCAAGGAAGGCAAGGCTAACTCTATTCCTACAGTCTTTCTGGTAAACTCAATATTTATAAATGGTAATATTCAAGAAGATTTGAGTGTCTTGTTTGGCTAACATTACTAAGGTAAATTTCAAACTGGGAAGGGCTGCTATTAATTTCTGCTATTAATAATAATAATTATTGTGATTTTATTAGATGAGATTTTAATTGATGAGTTTTAATATTTAACAACATTGTTAATTTATTTGTATATTATTATTAGCTACTTTGAGTACTTTTGTAGAGAAAAGGCAAGGTATAAATTACCATATTTAATTTTATACTCTGCAGCAGGATCCTATGTATATGCAGAAGAAAGTCTCACTGATGGCACTTACTCCCATTAAGATAAATAGAATTGCAACCAAGTCACTAATATATATTACACCTATAGATATAACATTTAATAATTAACATTTAAACATTAAACATTTAAAAGGGAAGAAACATAAATACATTTTAACAATCCAGATTATGTGTAAGCACATGGAGAGTGATTTATAAAGCAGAATAAGGTTTTAAAAACGTCCCGATTGAATGTTGTGCTGCTGGGAGGGAGAAGGCATGCAGCAATAAATAAATAATGTAAAGGAGCGGCTAACAATGAAAGGAACTGAGGGATCATTTTACAGACCTAGCTCCCTCTGAGGTACAGTGGGGTAAGTGTCTTGCATAGCAGATTTTGAACATAATTAAGGCAGGCAAACATTTATTTTATTGCCATACTGTTATTGTCAAGAATAAAAAATGCTCTTGTAAATTCCTGAGGTCCTATAATAAATCTACCCTGGATAAACCTCGTGGAGTCAATGTAAATAGAAAGTTATCACTAATAAAAAAAAATCAAGATAAAAGGACTGGCACTAGGGAGACCTAAGCTCAAAGCATCCCCAGCACTGCAAGCTCACTGGGTGAATTGGGGGTAGTCACCTTCTCTTGGCCTAGTTCTATCTGCCTCACAGGGTGGTGGTTGTGGGGAAGAATGGGAGGAGAAAGAGGGCCACCTTGAGTTTTTGGGCAAGAGGTGGGATATAAAACCTCAATAAATAAGCATGATTAAAAATACAAAACAAGTGTGCCTAAAAGGAGGAAATAGCCAAGGATCTATTTTCAAGGGGAAGCAGCCAAGAAAAATGTGGGGAAGGGGCCTTGTAGAACTGCATTTCCCCTCATGCCTACCTGGGGTAGCTGACCCCCTTTAAACACAGACTTCCGAGTAACTGGAGCCATGGAGAGGCAGGCAGGCAGCCAGGGGAAAAGGGACAGGCCGAGTCTCAGACGGGTGGGTGGCCGGATTCAGGCGAGGCGGCAGGGGGGTGCTCGCTCGGCGTTGGGGGACAAAGAGACGCCTTCGCCGGTGGGCAAGATGGAGAGTACAGCGCTCGAGCCCAGCGGGACTGGCGAGCCCGCAGGGAGGAAGCAGCCGGCGGCGCCCCGGAGCTGTGGCGGGGGAAGGAGGCGGCTGTCGTGTAACTGGGCGAAGGCGAGGCGGAGCCGCGCCTCTGACGACCAGGAAAGGCGGGATCAGCGCCAGGAATAGCCTCAGCTGCCTTTGACAAGCGGGAGGAGACCAGACAGCCTGCAGGGAACAGGCGGACGGAGCAGCGCCGATGGAGCCCGCCGCGTCCGGCAGAGGAGGCGAGGACGAGGGAGATTAGCGGGACGGGCGGCGGCAGAGGAGGAGGAGGGCGAGGGCACGGCCACCGCCGCAGGGAGCGACCGCGGGCGGGCGAGAGCAAGGAAGCGGACCCGGATCCTGGTGCGGGAGGATGGGTAACGCCGACTCCAAGCTCAACTTCAGGAAGGCGGTGATCCAGCTCACCACCAAGACTCAGGTGAGCGGTTTGCAAAGCAGCCGGACCCGTCTCGCTGCTTTACATCCGAGGCGCCTGGGGCAGGTGGCGACGGGGAAAGGCCTTTCGAGGGGGCTTTCGGCGGAGGGTTGGTGGGCCGGGGCATTTTCTCAGAGGCAAGCCGTGGGGTGGCGTCGGCGGAGCCATTCCCTGAAGACACTTTCGGCTGGGGTTGCAACAAGATGCCTTTCCCCGCCGTCCTGGGGCTTTGGGCTCGGGACACGCAGCAGTTCGATTGGAGAAGAGCTGGCGATGGTTCAGCAACCTTCCTTCTGCGGTTCCGGAGAGGTGGCTATTTGACCGGGCATGGGCACCCACAGACACTGCTGGGCTGCAAACCCTTTGCCTGCAGCATCGCGACTCCACAGGCTTCCAGTCTGCTGCCTGCCTCACATGGCACCCCCGCAAGTCGGTGTAGCCATCCATCCGTTCTGGCTTTCCTGAAGTTCAGATCGTAGGCGAGCTGGCTTGTATTCAGAGCTTTCAGGATTTAGGCCTAAGAACAGTATCCACCTGACCGTAGCAGGAGGACTGACCAGCAGAACCGGAGGGAAAAGTGGGAGTGGACTGACATGGGGATTGAGAATAGGATGCAAGGAAAACAGCTGCGAAAAAATCCGGAAGGTTGCCTTGCAGTAATGCTGTGCAGTTCGACTTGATAGAGGCCTCCGCCGGTTACAATATTCACCAGAATAATAATCATAGCATGTGTAGGACTGAAGCTCAAGGCTTTACCACTCTCTGAATCATGGAACTACAGTATGTTGATGGCATCTATTTTATCTATTCATCTATGTTGTTGAGCTGTTACACTATGCTGGATCTGGCAGAGAGTGGTAAAGTGATTAAAATCGTCTAGGAATGGGAAAACCCAGGTTCAAGTCCCCTCAGCCAGAGAAACTTGCTGGCTGAATTTAGGCCAATTGCTGTACCTCAGCCCAATCTACCTCATAAGGCTGTTCTTGAGCTCCAGTATTTATCCTTAACAATCTAATCCTTTCTATCACTTTTTTTTTTCTGGAAAGATTGGAGAATAAAAATTGTTCAGAGCCTCTGGCTGATAAGAGCCTTCTCCCTTTGGTGCTTGCACTAAAAATGTTGTAAGGTGCATAGATTCAGATGTATTGTCAGGGAAAAAAATTCTCAGGTAATAACTAGTAGCCTATAGGCAGAGTCTAGTAGAGTTACTGAGTAGTGGCAAGTGCAACAGCTGTTACAACTTCAGAAACATCCCACGCGCTCTACTGTAGGCTGAACGGTCTAAAGCGCTGCTTACTGGCAAATGCCTTCCCTTTGTATTTGAAGGATGAGAACCGGCCATTAAAAAAAAAAAAAACAACCCAGGTGGTTCTATGGTCTTTGGGAAATTTGAAATGCGAATCTAAAATGTATTGATCTACTTTGTGGTATTCTTGTGTTCAGAATACAACAACTAGTTCTCTACAGTCTACAAATGCTTTAGTTACCATTGTGAGAAGCAGTTATAGTGAAGTAATGCACAGAGATTGTGTTATTAGGATTGTCAATTTCAATTTCTTTGTACTGGAGTACTTCTGTCTTAAATTTATGGGAGGTATTTAAACAGTAACCTACCAATAAACAAAACAACACAACAGCAACAAAAGAGTATCCTTTCCTTAAGGAAACTCGCTGATGAGACACCAAAATTATTATTTTTTTTTTGCCTTCTCCTATGCGTGTGATGCTATGTCACTTTTTCCCTTTTTTTTTTTTTTTTTTGAAAATCAGGTTTGGCTATGCTTAAAAACAGTTGCAAAAGTGGTAGGTAATGCTTGCAGTCTCATAGAACAGGTTGTGTTTTCTAGAATCATTTAGCTTCTCCTGTGCCTTTTACAAAGGTCCATGTATTTTTACCTTGGGCAGTAGATGGGGGAAATTAAAGCAGTTTCCACAACTGCTGTCAAATCTATTTTGATTAATAGTATAGTTGGGAAATATTTGCTTGTAGCTGAATACATTGAATACTTTTCTTCTGAAAGGACTTTGTGATAGCTATAGAGTGACTAATGAATACATATGTATAGTCAAATATATACTAGGCAGAACTTGTAATATTAGGAAAAATGTAAAAAGAGAAAAGGAAAATAAATTATATAAGGCCATAATTTAAACCCAATAAGAGATCCTGAAGCCCTCATAATTCTTTGTCCTGTTATTAGTTTGTAAAATCTGTACTGTACTGGAGTTTGGACAAATTGCTGAGAGGCAAGACAACAGAAAAATCGAAATTAATAATGTAACGTTAGAGTCAGTGTGGTGGAGCACTGAAAATGTTAGGCTAGGAATGGGGAGATTCAGGTTTTAGTTCACTCTCAGCCATGGAAGTGAATTTCATCTCTTTGGGAGAGTCACATTATCTCAGTCCAATCCACCTCACAGGACTGAGAGTACAGTATGTGCCTCCTTGAGCAACATGAGAGGTGGAATATAAATAAAATAAGAATAGAAAGGTTTAGTTTGTTATTTACTCCTGCTAATATATTATTTGTATTATGTACTTCAAAGTGGTAAAAGGTAAAAAATAATTGTGTAGACAAGTCCAGCCAAAAGAACAGACTATTGAGTTCAATTAAGCTTACTCTCAGGTTAGTAAATATAGAATTGTAAATTTCAGTTTCAAAGTTTTAGCATGGCCCTGGAATAGGAGTCATGATTACTTTTGTTGACTTTCAAAAATGACTGATTTTGAAGTGAACAAGTGTGGAAAGTGCTGGGGAAGAATGCCATGAGGAAAAGTGGGTAGAAAGAAAGTAGAACACCTATATTTACATACTTGAAGGGCACTCCTAGCAGATTTTTGTTTGAGCCAGTCACCAAAAGATCTGTATTAAGATACAGCACTGGACTTATAAACCACACACTCTAATTAACATTTCAGTTTATTTCATTTAATTATTTATTTTATTTCCATTGTAGACCATAAAACTAATAACGTAACAGTCACTCTAAAATAGAAATTAAAAAATCATATCAATAGAATAAAGTAAAAATAAAATTATTGACATAAAATTACAAAGTGCAGGGTTTAAAACCTAGGAGAGACCTATAAAATTACAATCAATTTTACTAAATGCTATATATAACTAAGATAGATAAGTATATAGTAAAAAGACATAAGTACTAGGATTTATAGAATGCTACGAGAATGTAAAGCTATGTTAACTAATATTGAGCCTAATACTTGCTAAAGCTCTACTAGGGTTTGTGGGATTATGACAGTTATGATCCACCCAACTACAGCAAAGAAATAGCAAAGTAAAACACAGAATGGTATTTTTTATTTTAAATTAAAAAGGGGGGAGGAAAAAAGGGGGGAGAGATAGAATATATTGAGTTATGGGAACCTAGATAAGACTCAGCATCACCTCACTTGGAGGAGTTGTTTACATTTGATCATAGCTCTGATACAGAACCGGGTTACATTGTCTGAAATTTAATTGTAAAGAAAGGCACTTCCTTCATATCTATCAGTGCAGGAGAGTTGATGTTTGGTTTAAACAGGCTTTTTAGAATTTAAGCTAGTTTGTTTGCTAAAGAAGATTATATACTCTGTGTTTGTGTGTGTGTATGTATGCATATGTGTGTATGTATGTATATGCGTGTGTATGTATATATGTGTGTGTTTGTATGTATGTATGATATGTGTGTGTATGTGTGTGTGTATATATATATATATCCTTATTGTCTGTCTTAGGCTAAAACTTTCCCTAGTTAACAGGAACAAAATCCAAACCAAATCCAAGATTCAGATCCAGCTAGGAACAGGTAGCTTGTTAATGAACCTCAACAGATCTATATTTTTGCCCGTGAGCAGGATGTTACTTATATGTAGACTTTTACTCATAAGAAGTTTGGTTTCTTTCCGTCACTCCTCTCCCCATTGGTTGGGTCATTACCCTCTGTAACCTGTGTCCCATGGGGTTCAGCAGTGGCTTCCATGACAGTTCAGTCTTGGAGAAGGAGTACTTCTCTGGAGTCACCTCTTAAGGGATCTTTGCCTCAGAGTTTTCAGAAGTAATCTACTCTATGTCAGGGAGCTTTAGATCTTCCTGGCAATTATTGATGATATTTAATTGTGTTTAGTTTAATTACAATTCTGTTTTTAGTCTCTATGTTATTATTCTTAGCTTCCTAATTAGGAACATTTTGAGAAAGCTGGTTATTCAAGTAATTAAAAATAATAAATTTGACACTGTTGTTCTTGACTATTTTGCCAAAATAAAAATCAAGTCATGTCTTCCTGCTCTCACACTGGCTGACAGATGTCAGCCACTGGATATAATAGAGTCTCTGTACATATGTACACACCCTACTTTACCTTTTGTGCAACCTCACCTCCTAAAATAAACAATTATTTTGTAAATATCTGGCTGCAGATTTAAACTTGCTTTCTGGTCTCACTGAAAGTTGTTAAATTTGTGAGCACATAACCCTTATGTTTTTCTTTTTGTGAGCACATAACCTTATGTTTTCTTTGTCAGCATGTGAAGTTGTATGGATACTGAACTATTTTTTTTCTGCTGGACTATTGTTTTTGTCATGATAAAATACTAGTTAATTTGAAAAGTATCATTTTAAAAGACCACTAAACTACTTTGAAACCTGAAATTGCATATGAAAGGACACAAAATAATGCCAGTATTTAAAGTCAGGGTTAGCTTAATGATAATTTGTTGAATACCAATTGGCTGGTTTTGCAGATTGTGCTAAGCCAAAACAAATCAAACTACATTATAGCTTCTCACAATCTGTGAAAAATACTAGGTATTGAACTGAACTGAATTGCCTTGGCAAGGATTTGAACTTGGAGCTTCCACATCCAAACTAAAGTATCTTCATCGTCCAAACCAGCCCTGGGACAGCCTGTTTTATAGCTTTTTCCTGTTTCAAGAGGAAGCTTCTTTTTTTCCTTCTTTTCACAGATGTATCCTGTTTCCATATGGATTTCACTTAGCTGTTTGTTTCTCTGGAAATTATTAAGGCAACTGAAATCTAAGTTGCTCATTTTTTAATTTATTTCAAGTTTAAAAACAAGGCAGTTAGCACACCCGCAAGTACTCATTCAGGTAATATATTCACAGTGGATGACATTTGCTAATGTATCCTGTTTCTAAGGATTGCATTTAGAAACAGCAGCATTCTTTTTACTTCTTAGTATCAATAATTGCTGAGTTAAACCTATCCCTTACAGCTAATTACTTAATTTTTTAAAAAAGTACGTATTTTGCCATTCTTTAGATATCAGCCAAAGGAAAATATAAAATGTACAGCAAAATAGCCCCCTGGTTCGTTTGTTTTTTTTTAAAAAAGCAGCCATGAAAGACTAGTATTAGATAATAAAATATTTCAGAGAAAACAGGACTGGAATCAGCCCAACCCCTTTGATTATGCTGGGAGAAGCAGCTAGTTGTCCTCATTTTTGGGAGGTCAGGGGTACTGAGGCCTGGAGGTATTGTTTTTCCATCATGGGGCAGGTCCTCTGGAATAGCTCCTGCGAAAAGTGCATTTGGCCGTGATTCTAGTTGACTCTCAAAACTTCTGAGAACGGAGCTTTTCTGGAGAGTATTTGGGGACTGATGTCAAATGCTATCTGGGATGTATGTTTTTGTGTTTTGATATTATTGTTTTTTTCCCATATTGTGAGCCACCAAGAGTCTGTATACGATTGCAGCAAGATGTAAAAGTGATAGATAAACAAGTTACTCCTAGCTCAAACCTTTAAGATCATTAGAGATTAAAGCAGAATGTTAAACTGAGTCCACAAGCAAACTGGCAGCCAGTGTACTTCAAGCAAAATAGGTACCGTATATTCTAAATGTCTGACATGAATTAGTACTCTGGTTGCAGCATTATGCACTGATTGCAGTTGTTGCAAGGTGAGTGCCTGCAGAGTCTATTATAGCAGTGCAAACTAGAGGTGATTAGGTCATGAATAACTATGGCAAAAATCTGATTTCATTAGGAAAGGCTGTGGTTGGCAAACTAGTTAAAGCTAGGGAATAAGTGTTCCTTGCTACTGATATTAGCTGCATTTAACAGGAGACCTGTCAGTCTAGACCTGATCTTTTAGAGGGATTATTGTAATATATCAAAACCAGACAGTGCAGCAAACCCAAACCTGTATTAGATTATCTCCTTAGTGGCAGCATCTTTGTTTTGCCTGAATTAGGTTAGGAGTCCAGCATCCTTTTTGTCAGATAGAAATGAAAAATGTCTACCATCTACATGTTGGTAACTCCTGATACTGTAGCTGACGCTATATTTGTTGAGGGGTCCCAGAGAATGAAAGGGTTGTGGTTCTCAGTCCATGTCCTATCAGTCATCCAGAAGATGTCTAATGTAGTTAGACCTCTTAAAGCCTAGAGTTGCACTATCATACCTGCTCATATATCACGTTTAACAAGACTGCAGTTATTCAACTCAGAGGATCCAAATGATTTTAATGATATCATTGTCTCCTTTAATTTCATGGAGTTGTTACCTTACTCCAGAGACTTGATCACGATGATTTTACCCTTGAGGTAAAACATAAAATAAACATAGATAGTTGGTTACTGATTTCCCAGGGTTTTTGTCCACATCCTCAAAGTGAACAAGGTGAAAGATACCTAAGAAAACCTGAAAAATGGTATTTTCCAAAACATATTTGGTTATGTATTTAGAGTCCATGTCACAGCTGTTTCCTTAACTCCTTTTTTCACAAAACTCTACTGCAATCTTATATCTACTCAGCTAGAAATAACCTCATTAGCCTCAGAGTGGACATGTACAGGATTGTGATATAAATTACTAGTGCTTTGAAAATGATTCTGAAGAAGCACTTTTACCTCACCTAAGATAACGCCTCTCTGCTATTCATGAAAGCAGATTGACTTTTTTCAGAATCACATGCAGGCCTGAAAAAAAAAAGTCTGCTTTAATGATCATTAAAATTAATGTGAATCTAAAGTGAAATCCAAAGCATTTCTTCATTTTCAGTGTTCACAGATATATAAATTATGTTTCCTATATCTTCTACAATTTCACTTAATGTTGGCTTTAAATCCAACAGCTGTAGCTCTGTATTTTTGTTCCATGTAATTTAGAGATATGTTCCTGGCTCAGCTGGCTGTGGTGAGAGATTGATTGATTGTCTGCCATTAAGTTGGCATTGATTCCTAGCAACCACATGCATATACCTTCAGGATGATCTGTCCTCTCTTCAGACCTTCCAGCAGTGCACCCATTGCCACTGTAATAGAGTCCATCCAGCTTGCTGCTCATTGTCTTCTTTTTCCTTCCACCTTTCCCAGCATTATGGATTCAGTCTTCACATAATGTGTCCAAAACATGATAATTTGAGCCTGGTGTTTGTGCCTCTGAGAACTCTGAATTGATTTGTTCTGAGATTCATTTGTTTGTTTTCCTGGCTGTCCATGGTATTCTCAAAAGTCTTCTCCAGCGCCAAAGTTCAAAAGCATCTCTTTCTGTCCTGCTTCTTCAAAGTCCAACTTCCATTTCCATACAGGGAAATCACTGCCTGTATGATTCTGATCTTTGAAGTTACAGACACATCTGCATATCTTTTCCAAGGTCCTTATTGCTAACCTACCAAGTATTAGTCTCTGGTGTATTTCTTGACTGCTGGTTCCTTTACCGTTGATAGTCAGTCTTAAAAGGTAGAAGCTATTTACTGCTTCAGTATCTTCATTGTTAGTTCTAAGGCTGGTTATTCTACCTGTTGTCATTAGTTTGTCTTCTGTATATTTAATATTTTATCAAAGTAGTGCCATCAGCACAGTGCAGGATATTGATGTTTCTTTGTCCAATTTAAAAAGCATGTTTCTTCCAATCCAACCTCTCACGATATATATTTAGCACATAGGTTGAATAAATAACATCCCTATCTCATTTCTTTACCAACTGGGAGCCAATCTGTGGGTTCCTGTTCTGGGTATAGGTTTTACATGAAGACAATGAGGAAAGTTCCCTTTCTCCTAAGAAAATTCTATGGCTTGACATGGCTATCACAAAGGCCTTTCTATAATCAATGAAAAACATACTGACTTTTTGGTGTTTTGGCTTTCTCAGTTATCCAGTGTGCATTAGCAATAATATCTCTTGTTTCTTGGCCTTTTTAAAAGCCAGCTTGAATATTTGGCATCTTCCTTTCTAAGGCTGTAATCTCCATTGGATGATCCTAAGCATTATTTTGCTAAGATGTGAAATTAAGGATATTGTATAATAGCTTGTACACTATGTATAGTCTCCTTTAGTATGTAGTCCAAATGGCTGGACACTGTGTGATTCTCCAGATTTTCTGGCACAATTTGGTTAGAAACTTTATTGATGATTCTTATGTTGCTTACCATATTTCTGTAGATATTCTGTTAATTCTTGTACCCTTCTGATCTGAATTTTGTTCTAACCTCATCTACTGGTATTAGAAGTTCTTGATAATGATTTGAGTGCTGATCTAACCATCTTCTGATATAGAAGTTCTTTTAAATAGAAATGATCTTTTAAGGTATATTGGATGTTGACTTCTCTACTGTATGTCTTTGAATCAGTTACTCTTTGTCTCTCAGGGTCCTTTAGCATATCAATTTCTTCCTTCTGAATTTGGAGAACTTTTGGAAGACTATTTTTTCATGTCTGTTTCTATTTTTGATGTCTTCACAGATGATGTTATACTGCTTCTTGTCTCTTCTAATAGCTTTCTGATTATTTTTTTTTAAGTTCATATCCGAAGCTTTGTCCTTCTTTGCTTTGGCTTCTCTGCTCTTCATTTTCCACTATCTGTTCTGACATCCAGTTTGGTTTCTTCTGTTTCTTGGTCTTTGGCAGTCTCATTTCACATTCATCCTTTAACAACTGCTTTGATTTTATTCCATAGCTCCTCTGGTTCCTTATCAATGAAGTTCAGGACTTCAAAGCTATTCCTGATGTTCTTGGTGGAAACTTGTTGGCTTTGTTCTTCCACTTTAGCTTAACACGCACATGATCAGTTTATGATCTGTTGCACAGTCAGCCCCTGGTCACATCTTTGCTCTTATAACTGTGCTCTTCTATCGCCTTGTGCCAATAATATCGTTGAGGTAAATAGGTGTCAGCTTGATTGTCTGTGTGCTAGCAATGAAGAAGTCATTGTATTGGCAGAAACTGATGAGTTGTTCTCCTGCTTCATTTCTGTTTCCTAGGCCATATAGTTCAGTTACATTTTTCTCCTTACTATTTCTAATTTTGACATTTTAGTTTCCAATTACAAGTAGCACATCCTGCACACTCTGTTGATTTCAAATTGAATTTGACAAAAAAACTAATCAACCACGTTTTCTGAATCAGGGTTTGGAGAATAAAGTTGGATGATGATATTATTATTATTATTATTATTATTATTATTATTATTATTATTAAAATGTATATGCTGCCTGACTCCCAGCAACTCTAATCATAATAAATGGTTGTTGGCAAAGTCTATTTATGTTATTCAGTCATTGAGTGCTTTGCACCCAAGAACTGTTTTTGCTATAGCCTTCCTAGCTATGAAAGCAACATTGTTCTTTGTTTTTCATTTCTAGGGTGCTGCAGTTAGTAAAAATCCTTGTAGGAATATGCTGAGACAATAGTCTCATTTTTGGACTAAAAGTAAAGTTGAACAGTGTACTTTCCCCTCCCCTTCCATAACTTTTAGTTGGTCCTATGAATTTTGCTGGTGCATGCTTAATGGTATCTGGAGTAACTTTAAACCAGTTTATTGCAACAGAAAGCAAATGCTTATGCCCAAGTGCAGTGAAGAAATTTACTATCTTCAGCAAACAGAATTTTCTGTCCAGTATAATAATGTCTGGATCATTTGGGATGATCCTCCCTAAGGTTTTCATTTTGTAATTTGCTTCAAGGTTGTGTTTTCAAAAACTTTTGAAAACATGTCGCAGTAGCTAGTATACATGTCAAGAAATGGATATACTTGAATTAAGGCAGTGTTGTCCAAACTTGGCCACTTTAAGATGAGTGGACTTCAACTCCCATGGCTGGCTGGGGAATTCTGGGAGTTGAAGTCCACTCATCTTAAAGTGGCCAAGTTTGGACAACACTGAATTAAGGAATACAGTTCTCGCCAATTATAGCAATAATACTTACTTTGCACAGTGGTTGTTTTGACCAGACTGAGAGCCACTTCCACTTACAAGCATCCTCTAACTTGAATTCCATCGTAAGTGTTCTCTTTTACTGCCATATACAGTAGCTTTGCAGATGTTCTACAAAAATACTTGATTCGTTCATAGGCATGTTTTTGTGTTTAACTTATCTGACATGCCTCACCCTTCCTCTCCTTTCTCATGAGAAGAACTGAATGCAGATTTGTTCTGTTATCCATTGGCTAAATGTGCAAATACTTCCTGTATTAAAGCAGTCACCTGTGACTAAGTGCCTACTGGTATGGAATTTAAAGGGGCTTATTTTATAGTTTAAGGATGGCGGCAGGGCAGTTGTTGGCATGAACCTGTAAAGGAATACAAAACCACCTCAGGACAAACCCGCTCTTCTAATTTTAAACTTTTGGAGTGGGGTGGGTATTAAATTTTAAAAATTTAAATAGTGAAATATAAACAACTACAACACCAACCAGCCAACAAAAATATGGTAGTGTTAATATGATTTTTAAAAACCCTACATACATTATAGTAATGAAAATAAACTAAAAGTAATAGAAGAGGAAACAACTAATTTAAAAAGATCCGTATACTATTCACTTAGTATCAATGTGGGATTAATTCAATCCTTAAATTTGTCATTAAATCTAGACCATATATTGCTTCATCTTCCCATTTTTAGAATTAAAGACTTTTCAAAGATTGATAACAAGCTCATATCTTGAATTCATTCCTTAATATCAGGAGGATATGTTTCTTTTCATTATGTAAAATTATCCCCTTGCCGAGTCCCAGTCTTAGTAGAGCCACAAAACCTGCTCAACTAGTTTATACTTTGCTTACCTCCTTTTACTTTGTGCCTTTTCTGTTTTAATGACGTATCGCCTATTTGATAAGGCAATGCTCCTTCATCACAGCCAATTCTTAATCAAGTGTTGCCTTGCTTTTAAACAACCCTCCGTAGTCTAACTTCAGAAAAAATGTAAGCCAGGAAATTGCTTTATTTTAAACAAACATATTTTTCCTTCTCACTCATCTTCCCTAAATATAATTTAAAACCAGTGATTGTTCAGAATAATGGCTATTGGTCAAGAGCTGCTGTTTGCTTTTTGAATCTTTATTATGTCACGCCAGGAGAAGGGGTCAAGCTAGAATATATGTTTCATGTCATATCTTGGCTTATTGGATGCATTAAACCATTAAACCATAATGACTAGAGCACTAGATCTGTACTACGTACTAAAATATTTTCTGCATAGTTTTATTACAAAGAATAACAACGTTTTGTGTAATTGAAGAATAATTGAAGATATTTTGTAGTCCCTGAGTCATAGTATGAACGTACAGAATGAAGTATATTGCTCTATCCATGCATATAAAGTTGTTTCTGACTTTGATAGGAAATTTTTTTTATATCACAGCTTTTTTTTTTTTTTTACCTTGTGTTGTTTTTAGTCAGTAAAAACTTCTTTGCATTATTTTTCCTCCATTTTTTCTAGTCATACCATCAATCGTAGCTTACTGTATTAAAGATGCATTCATGTTTAATCTGTCTGGAATGTTGGATTGCTTTCATGGTACAGTATAGTATAATCTTTTTCAGTATAATCTTTTTCAGTATAATCTTTTTCAGCCTTGTATTTTTAGTAGAAATTTGCAGAAGAATCTTGAGGTATCTTGACAGACTTATCAGATCCAATATTAAGCAGTATGAATATTGATCAGCTTTTTATAGCTTTTATGTTTCCAAATTGATTTTTATTTTATTTTGTTTTTTCAGCCTGTAGAGGCCACAGACGATGCCTTCTGGGACCAGTTCTGGGCAGATACAGCTACTTCAGTCCAAGACGTCTTTGCTTTAGTTCCTGCTGCAGAAATCAGAGCTGTGAGGGAAGAATCTCCTTCCAATTTGGCTACTTTGTGTTATAAGGTAAGATTGAGCATATATATTTTTTTTCTGTTGAAATTGAGCTATAGAATTGCCTGCTTGCTTCAGGGTAGTTTATTTAGCCAAAACAAGTTCAACCAAGATTAAATACTTGTTATGCTTTTAACCAAATTAAGTATGATTTCAATTTTATGTCTAAATCCCGTGCTTAGGATTTTTCTTTTTCAATACAGTAATGCACAAGAGCCACGTAGTGCTCCTCATTTAGACTGGGACAGTGGTTGTTAAATTCTCATCCCCCTTGTCATTTTCCAGTAGAAACTCATTCCCAATTTTTTTGATCCTTTTTATTTGGGAGGAGGGGGATATATTTTCAGTGGAAAAATAGTGCAGTGACTAGTGCTAATCTCTGTTTTCCTGCACCTTGTTTCCAATCCAGATTGGGTGCTATAAAGTTTTAGTTAATTTAATGCAGACTTGCCTAATCCAGTGTTGTCCAAACTTGGCCACTTTAAGATGAGTGGACTTCAACTCCCAGAATTCTCCAGCCAGCATGGCTGGGGGCGGGCTGGCTGGCTGGCTGGGGAATTCTGGGAGTTGAAGTCCACTCATCTTAAAGTGGCCAAGTTTGGACAACACTGGCCTAATCTGTATTTCCTAACCAAAAATGGGAATTGAAAATTAATAATTGTTAATGTAAATTATTTAGCCATGTTTCTTTTCTTCTCATATGCCTTTAATTTCTTTAGCTTTTTATTTCTTATTTTTTGCACTTCTCAGGAAAAAAAAAATTAGCTTCAATAATCTTTCAGTATTCAGCTACCAAACATGCTGGTACAGTTTCTAAACAATGTGTACAAAATCCATATATGAGAGGAAAGTGTGCTAAAATGGATATATTTGTGAAAATATCTTAAAATGCTCATTTTTTAAAAGTTATGGGATCACTTCATTTACTATAGTGAATGTAAATCTTAAGCACATTTTCTTCAAAATATCTCTGAGTCTTGAAAATGAACATATAAAAGCATCTCTGAGTTTTATAGTTAGATTTTAGATCCTTGATTTTGCTTTTCTTCCCTTGCATACTATTACTGTTTAAAACTGATGGCCATTACTAATGTTTTAGAACCTGGACTATTGCTTTCATGTTTACCTACCATGAAAGGTATAGGTGGTTGGATTCCATTTCTTTTCATGTTTACCATAAATTGCACCCGGGAGTCAATTCGTTGGACTACCTTTATATGCCTTGGTGGAAATTTAGGCTTTTTATACCTGCCTGCAGAATTATATTCCTACAAACACACTGCATTCTACAGAAGCAGTGTTTCTTAGTGAGCAAATTACTTTAGAATAATTGTGGGGGAATGATATTGGAGTCAGCATTCTCCTTTCTGAAAAACAATGACATTAAAAGCATCTCAGTGGTATACAGTATCCCTAAACAGATATCTGTGCTGGCAGTTTTACATGCAATGATCATCTCCAATTTCTAAAGGCTCCACTTTGCTTCTTCCTTCCACATTTATACTATACGCGGACCAACATGTTTTATCTCTACTCTATAAAGTCATAAGAGGTCCTCTGTTAAGGAGATTCATTTCTTTATAGAATCTTCACAGTGATTTTCCTAGAGCAGGGTAGAAAGTGATATTTTGATGTCATAGCTTATCTTAAGTCTTGGAATTCTATCTCTCTCACACAGTTAAGCATTATATGCACATATGCAATCTCACGTTAATTAAATTGTCACATTCTGAGGAAATTTTATGGTGGATTTCCAGACTATCTCCAAGAGACATTAGCAACAATATAAAATAATTGCCTATTCTCTGTAGTATTATAAGTAATTCAGAAACCTGAGGTATTTGGGCCAGAATTGTTACCTGCATACCAGTAGTTCTTGTCATTTACTTTATTCTAATTCGCTCCAGGCAGTGGAAAAACTGGTGCAGGGGGCTGAGAGTGGCTGTCACTCTGAGAAGGAAAAGCAGATTGTCCTGAATTGCAGCCGTCTCTTGACCCGCATCCTACCGTATATATTTGAAGATCCTGACTGGAGAGGTTTCTTCTGGTCAACAGTTCCAGGGGCTGGACGAGGAGTATGTATTTATTAAATTCCATTATCCTTTTCTGGAGAGTGGAGAAGATAGAGAAGCCAGAGCTGTTCGTTAATCAAAGATAGATAATTGGAATCTAAATTTCTTGCCTGCTGTATTATGTTTATTCACAGTGAGGAACTCAGGCTTGGGCGTATTTGCGCTGTTTAGTTTGCCTTGCTCTGATCCTTTTAGATTTCTATCTTTAAAAAAAGTATGCTGCAGCAACCTTGTATAGGAGATTGATGGAGACTCATGAATGGAAGGTTGAGGAATAAACAGACTTGTTTTATCCCAGGATTTTTATAGTACTATTAAAATTGAGTTTCCACCAATGGGCATTTCAAGAGAAAGTTTTGAACAGTAGCAGAAAGCAACCAAAGTCCAAATGCATCCTGGATTGCTTTAAAGTTAATTCTTCAAACAGGACTAGGAGGGAAGAAGACTAAATGAGCAAATACAGGTATCATGCCAGAAAAGCAATGCAAAACATTATATGTTACTAAACATGTAAGTTAATTGTTCAGGAGTTGTTTTATCTTCAGTAATGGTGGGAAATGGCAAGTACTATTAATATGTTGTAAGTCATACATATACAGGACCAAAGGATCATGGTGTCAGTAGTTCTAGTGGTTCAGTCCATTTACATACCCTGTGAGATAGGAAGAATATATTTCCACAGTGCATAAATGCATGTATATTTCCTATAATTCTTCAGTGGGTATTCCTGTTACACATTCATTTACTGGACTGTAAGATCTTCTTTCTGTCCTGATTCAGTCTCTCCGGAATTGGAGATAATTTTTGGAAGCTAAGTCCAACACTGTACATACATACTAAACTTTTATGTATGTTACACTGAGTTCATATGCTTTCATGTTTATTCCTGAAAATCCAAAATACATTCATTCTAAACCGTGCCTTTAATTGTTGTTCCCTGTACAGTAATTCCAAAAGCTGTTTTACATGAATTTTAATAACTTTTGTTATAGTTGCAGCGCAGGCTTATCAAATGCCCCATTATTGGCTTATCTAGTGTGGAGGCATTACTTTTGTGTGGTGGCTATGTAGCCCTGCTGTATCTTCTCTGCCTGCCTTCTATCCTGAGTCCTGTCCTTAAAATTCTTGTGCCACATAGCAGTATCTTGTGTAAGTGGTATGTGAGAACTGATGTTGATGTCTGTATAGAGTTTTGTGAACAAAGTACATGCACAAGGTATGTGCATTCACATAAAAAACATGGTTGTTGAAGCAGCAGGAACCATTATAGCTCCAAAAGAATACATGTGAGGACTCTTTTAAAAATTCCACTAGTCAGATACAGAAGGGCTAAATCCAGACCCTTGTTTCATTCTCCTCCCACCAGTAATGATTTAACCATTTTTCACAGATTTTTAATTCATTTTTTTATCCATCTTTGGATCATTTGGTCACTGAATATATAAAAATGCTCATAGTTACTCTTTTGAATGCTCCTGATGGAAATGAAGAAATGTGCAATTAGGACTAAGCAGATCTCATTCTACACCAACGTTAAAAATGTTTTGCTATCATTTGGAAACGCCCATATGAATCATTTTTCCCAGTACCATGTTTCTCCTAGTTCCTATCAAAGAATGTGACAAGAATTCAAATCTCAGTTCAAATGTAATCATTCAGATGCTTTCAATATGTACCTATACGCACACACCTCACCCACGTATACTGTACTTGTAATATGGTTTCTTAGATTTTTTTCTTAACAATTTTGGAATAGTTTTATCAGATCAACCATTCTTGCCAGGCTCCCCTGACAAGGATGTAACACTAGTTCCTGTCCCAACCCTTATAATTCTGTTTCCAAACATAAAATGTGAGGGAACAGGGTTTTTTTTTAAGCAAACAATCATTAATATGAAAATACAACAGAATATTGTTCCTTGTTCACTTGCAAATTGTCCTTACTGTAGCTATGAATTATGTACCTGCATTGTCTGCTAGCACACTGCATTTTTCCTGCATCTTATTCTCCCTTGGAATCACTCAAACTTATCCAGCTGATTTAAATTGTTGCTTTCTAAAAACATTTTAAATAATTAATTTAGCAAGTGGCAAACTCCAGCTGACCTTGCTAAGCAGGATCAACCCTGGTTAGTATATAGAAAGGGGATGGTTTGGGAATTCCAGAGCTGTAGACCAATTTGGAAAATAAGAACCCCCCACTTCCCCCAGAAAATAACAGTGGTAAAACACTTCCAGAATGCTACTACACCCTCCTGCATAGATGCTATTACTAGGAGCTGAGCTCAACTTGAAGGCATCTTTATTATTTTACTAAATATTATAATTCTGGGAATGCATGAAAATCCTTGATATTTATTAAATAACAGGTTAATCTTCATTCAATAAATTCTATGAATACACTACATTCTATTCTAGCAGCTTACTTCTGGGCTAGCTCCATTGAGGTGAGCAAAAGTTAAAAGTATACAATGATGATGGTGTCTTCCGTTCATTTTACTGAGCTGGAGAATCTCATGTAGAATTGTAGTTATTAATCAATGCTGTACTGCATTTTTTTCTGCGTGGTATGGCTTTGTTTAAATATCCACATTATTATGGGACTGATGAAGTAATAGAATGATCTCTTCAGTTAACTGATTCATGCTTTTAAGATTCTTAGGCTCCATTTTCCTTCTCTAATTTCAAAGCTAAATGAAAGTATCTGCAGTTGATTTTTTTAATGCCTTGTGTCTGTTTCTGCATTTGAAATGCTTTTATTGGTTGTTCTGATATGGCACTAGATAATGTCAGATCAATGCAGGTTATTATTATAGTCCAGTCTGCTTACTGTGAGTGAAAAGCTCTGTGTCTATGTCATGCACAAGCTGATACAGCCTGGCTGTCACAGATAAGCGTCTGTCATTTTTCCAGCAGGGTGGGGGGAGGAATATGAGATCCGGGATGAGCATTGAGGGGTAGAGACCTGCTGACGAGGATATATGGTTCCCTTGGAAACTGTTGTAAATGGGGAGTGAAGAGTGAAGCATCAGCACTGAGACAAAAGGACAGAGCTTGATTTGAAAGCCTTGAAGCACTCAGGTTGCTCTGCAGGAAGATACTTCTGTCTCAGCGGTCTGAGAGCTTCTCTTCTATAAGTAATCCCTGCTTCTACAGCACATTTGTCACAGGCTGCCCCATAGCAAATGAGGTTACATGCTTTGCTTAAATTCTATTCATGCAAACGATAAAATAATTGAAGCCAATCTAAATTGTAGTTACAGGTATCAGACTACAGTAGTTTGTAGTCATTGTAGTTCAATCTGCTTGAATTTTGCCTTGGGTAGTGGATTATTATGGGGAAAAAACTTACAGTATTTATAATGCAACTTCTGGCTTGTGTATGAAGGGCATTATTTTGATACACAATTTTATATTCTATATATACACAATTTTATATTTTATATATATATATATATATATGCTTCACATAATGTATAACCATACCTGTAACAGTGCACTCTATTTTATTTCTAAAGGGTTAACTTGCTTTTGTTTTGTAAAGAGTACTGGTTTCTTCCCCCCTTATCTCTTTGCTGAATGCCCGATTGTCTTCGAATAAGCAATTAGCCGAGTACAAGCTGTTTGTTGTACCAAGCTTTTTGCAACAGTTGTGAGGCCCTGCATTCTAGAGAGAGATAAGAAAAATCTGGTATGCCATTCCCTTGGTAACCAGAAGAAAAAGTTACAGTTAAGTTTACCTTCCTAAGAACCACCTTTCAGTTGCTCAGACTGTCCCAAAAATCCCTTGTATGGGTATGAGGGGATGTACTATCTGATTACAGATTTAAATGTCTATAAAGCTTCTGATGTTTGTTTTGTGAGGGGTGGTTCCATCAACATCTCTTGTTAATGTGTTGATTGGGGTCACCCAGCTGTGTCTTGATCAAAATACATCTGCTATTCATCAGAAGTCTCATCTCAAGTCTTCTTATTGGCATTTTATTGAAACTTGGGAAATAAAAGTGCCATACATGTAAATGCCATTTTTCCATGCATGCAATCTATAATAAAGTATCAGTATCAATATTGGCTTAATAAATGGCTCAAGAATTATCGTCTAGATTCCCCCCCCCCTTTTATGTTAGCAGTGCTCTGCAATGATGTAAGGTCAGATACAGAATACTGTAACTTATTGCTGATTTATAGGGAGATGAAGATGATGAAAATGCTAGGCCACTGGCGGAGTCACTGCTTCTAGCCATTGCAGATCTCCTCTTCTGTCCAGAATTCACTGTCCAGAGCCATCGAAAAAACAATGTGGTAAGTCAGACTTTGGTTGTTTAGGATCTAGTATGACAGCCTCAGTTTTTAAGATGGCCAAGGTCAAACTGTCAATAGAAAACATTTGCTGTTATAATAATTTTTTGCATACAGTCCAGTACAGTTACTTAGCTATCTGTATTAAGGTGGAATTTCCAGTCAGCAAAATGGTGGTTGCCTTGGGCTATCATTCTCTGTCAAAGATGGAGGCCAGCTACTATGGAAATGGAGGAATGGAGAATTCTGACTTTCCATAGTAGCTTGTGATTCGTTTAATGCCATCCTCTTGTAAATGTGATATCTGTGGATAACTCTGAAACAACAAGGTTTACGTTAGGAGGATATACTATGCTTTGGGTTGCAGTTAGTGGAAAAAAATACTGCATCTCTACTTGTTCTTTTAGCAGAAGTCTGCTAAAGGTTGATATTCATGGCTAAACTATCTAATTCTGAAACAGCAACATGTACCTTTATATTTGGCCTGCATTTGATGATAGGGCCTTCCTGAATATGTTAGCTTTTGCAAAGATTGGACCAGAAATAATGAAAAGACCTGTGGAAATGTATTGTAGCTTAGCTTTTGCAGGTCAAAGTTCACTTCAACAGAAACACAAACAATAATCTATGTGGAAGTTTGTTGAACTATTTTTGGTTAGGTGCTTCTAACTTTTAAATAATTGAAGTATGTGCAATAATATGTAACTCAGGAACAAATAATAACATGGGTGGTAGCACCTGGCTGACTTTAGTCAAATGAACTTAACCATGTCAAGCTGTGAAATGTCCTTAGAAAAATGGGAATCCCAAAACACTTTGTTGTCCTCATACGAAACCTATGTACAGGACAGTTCAGATGTCTCTCTCTCTCTCTATTTAATTTGTATGCTGCCCATCTCCCTCAGCCTGTATGCTGAATATATATTGAGGGAGGCTGGATTGGAAGGTGAGCATGATATTAAAATTGGTGGAAGAAGCATCAATAACCTGTGCTATGCTGACGGCACTATTCTGATAGTGGAAAATGGAAATGATATATAGGCTGTAGTAATAAAAGTCAAGGAGTATAGTGAAAAAATGGGACTAAGATTAAATATAAAGAAGACCAAACTAATGAGAGCAAGTACAGTAATTGGCCTTAGAACTGACATTGAAGATGCTTAAGTGGTAGATCTTCTGTCTTTTAGGATTGACTAGCAACAGTAAAAGAACCAGCAGTCAAGAAATATGCTACAGTAGGATAATAATGAAGCCCTTGGAAAAGATATTCAGATGTATCTATAACTGCAAAGATCAGAATCATGCAGGCATTGATTTCCTTGTGATACTCTGTGGAAATGAAAGTTAGATTTTGAAGAAGCAGGATAGAAAGAGTATTGATGCTTTTGAACTTTGGTGATGGAGAATACAATGGATAGCCAGAAAAACAAACAAATGGATCTTCCAGAATATTTGGATTTTTTAAAATAGTAATTTTATTAAAGATTATAATTACAATAGATAAAATCTAATACAAACTAAAAGAAAGATAGAAGAATCGAAAGAAAGAGTAAAAGGTGCAGAAAAAAGGGAAAATAGAAAGATAAATAGAAAAGTAAGAAAAGTAAGAATATAGTAAAGAAAAAAAAAGAAACATATAAAGACATGACCTCCAACCTTCATCACAAGTATAAACAAGTTTAGTAACTTATCACCTCTTCAAATACAACAAATGATCTCTTCTTCCCATATCCCATCTCTTAGCTATAAACAAATCCATAAAGCATTGTCATTTCAGTCCTGGTGTCAGCAAAAGTCCATTAACGGTTACCAGAAATAACGTATCTATTTTAACCTTGATCAAATAAACCAACTTTATATTCCTTCCTTTTACTTCTAACAATCTTAATCTTTTGTCCATTCAAATCATGTAGAACTTGATTTCTTTTCATTTTTTATTTGTCCCTTATAAGATTCCTCAAAACTTTAACAAGCCTCTTTTGTTAATCCAATATAGGAAAATTATCCAGGTTGGTCTCTTGGTTTATTGTTTGTATATCCCTTTTAATTATTAAAACATCAGCCGGTTTCTTTTTTATGTCCAGTGTAACATCTTTTTCCATGTTATTCTTGTGGCCTGTCATTTGTAAATCTACTTTCAACTCTTGAACTTGTCAGGTAAAACTTGTTCCTCTTCCATAACATCTTTTAGACACAATCTCTCCATAGAGGCAGATGTCTCTGTTGACACTATTAATATTAACTTCTAAGTCCATTTTTCAAAAATATCCCTCAATATGTCCAGTGTTAGAATACTTTGCTCCATTCTGTATTAGTAAGTCAAATTTTAATTTAATTTTTTTCTCTTCTTTAATTATAATCTTTAGTTCCCTCTGGTTCCTTCTAGTGTCCAACCTTCGAAGTCTCATCTACCTTTTTTTTTTTAAGAGAATTCAAAACAAAAAACATTTTCCCACGAGAAGGATTCTTATAATTAATTCCAAAATCTTATTTCAAATCCATCTGGACACTTAGTCTGTTTGTAACTTTCCAAAATCAAAGTTCTAATCACCCTTTTGCTTTTTATCCCCCCTGCCAAAAATAAAAATTAAGTCCTTAAACTTGTATTTAAAACTTTTTTTGCTAAGGATTGAAGGAAATCACCCAGTGCTGTAAAATTTGTCAATCCAAAGGTTCCTAAGAGCTGAAAAGCAGTTAACAAGCAATTTCCAAAAGTGATTAGGAAAGAAAGTATGTGAACCCAGTGTCCTTTCAAAGGTGCAGACTGTGGTTTGAACAACATGGCTATTATCTCATCTCCCACAGCTCTAATCCCACTGGAGACCACTGTCTTGTGGTCTCCTGGTGAGGAACAACTGTCTGGAGCACTTATGAACAATCTCAAATTCTGTCCTTGTCCAGAGAGGAGTTATGAAGAGCTGGTCTACTTGCTGGCTCTTCATTTTGCTGTGGTCATTGGCTCCATTTTCGTGGAGCGGTCTTTAGTCCGCCATTTCTTCCCCCAGAAGAATATTTGGATTGTTGACATGTATTGTGATATAATATGGTGTTCTGAGTTTCTGCATATGAGATTTTTATTGTGCAGCCACTATGCGTCATTCATGGAATTCTTTAAACTTCTCATGTTTTTCCATGTTTCTTCCACCTTTCTTCTTATTGTAGAAAATCTATTAAGGTGGGAAAGACTGTATTAGATTATTTGATTTAGTAATGCTAGAAGCACCCTCTAATTCTGTGCTCCTGGGCATTCTTTTTTCCATCTGCAAGAGAATTGAGAGACTTTATCTAAATCTTCACAATCCTATTCATACTTTCACCTGGAAGGTTCAGCAGTATTTGAAGTGTTCTATGTTTTTGCAGTTTCTGTTGGTATGGCTGCTAATTTCTTTTTCCTTTCTAGGACACAGCTGAGGATATCCATGCAATTGATAGTTGTGAATACATCTGGGAGGCTGGTGTTGGATTTGCTCATTCACCACCACCTAGCTACAGCCATGATTTAAATAGGTGAGGATATCAGAAAATGACAGATCAGATTATGTATGTAATAAAGACAAGATCATGAGAATTATGTACAAAGTGAAATTCTCATCCCTGATCAATCATTCGGTGTATGGAATTCTAGGTGCTGAAATCTTTACAAGTTTTACAAGTTTTACTTTCAAGGAGCAAGATACTTTTCTCTCCTTTTCAAGTCCATCTTCTGGATGAGCATAATAGAATATGAAAATGGATACACTTAATTGATTACAGTGCAGAAATTGCCAGTACTGTTACAAATACCTTAGAAATGACTGCACAATTTGTTATCTTTTACTTCAGTGTTAGTCTTCTGTGGCTATATAAACTCTGCTTGAGATGGGGCTAAGCAGAATGTTCACTTGAATAAACTGACATCTTGTAGTACACATGCTTGTAATGAACAAGGAAATGTCTTTCTGACCTGTGGCTCCTGATGGCTAAAGGGACTAGAATTGTATTTCTTTAAGAAATACTACTGGTGAGAATACTTCGTTCTAGCTTTAGCACAATTTTTTTTAGAACAGATTAACACACTGGCCCATACAAAATAAAGAATACATTGTAAATAAAACAAAACCCTAGCAAAAATCTCATTACTGTATGAATAATAATTAATACTCCCTGACTGAAACTTATTATTCATACACTTTTCAGGACAGAGCTACTGAAACTCCTGCTGACCTGTTTCTCAGAGGTCATGTACTTGCCTCCCTCCTCGGATAGTAGCAACACTAATCCCTGGGTCCAGTTTTTCTGTTCTACGGAGAACAGGTGAGAAATAGCAAATTGCATGTGATGGATGCCTTGGAATAATTTTGTTTAATCTAAACCTTCTTTTATTAAAAGGATTGCTTAGATATGATAGACATCGCTCCATCTCTCCCCACTTCATGCCTTCTTTTAATTTTTTTTTCCTCATTAATTCAGTATGTATGCTTTTAGGGCTAGTGCTGACCTAATTGGAGCTAACCAACATTTTATTCAAATAGTGGATGGTGCTGGAATGCTAAGCTACATCCACATAGCTGCTAACCCTCCCATCGTGGAGCCAGCAGGAAATCATGCAACCCCAAATTTGCTGCCTCCAGATTACTCTTATTATGCATCTGGAATGGGTTGGTGTTCAGCTGCTGTCCATACAGTTTTAACACGCAGCATTCTAAGGGCTGTGGTTGGTGGTTCCTTTGGCTGAAATTCCAGCCCTGTCCAACATCATCCATCATATGAAAAGGCTCCTCCAGTTGAAATTCCCAGCACTCTGGTTAGTCCATGCACTGTGTTTTTTTTCCCTTTTCCTGTTGTACCATCAACCAATTGAATTTTTAAAAATTTCATGTAACTATAGGTTGACTGGTTGACCGTGTAACCTATTGATTACTAAATGACAATAAAGAGTTTGGATTTTTGCATTTCTTGGCTGCCATGTACATTCATCTGGATTTGCTGATGAGACAGCCAGTGGATAAGTGCTGAAGTTTGAGAAAGGGGTTTAACTTTGAAGCTCAGGGTAGGATGACTACTGGATGGCAGCCAAAAGATACAACCTTTCCCCCGCAGCTCTTTGCTGCCACCTACTGACTGACATGCACTTGGGAAACAGCAGGCTGTCCCTGTGGGCTGTCCCTGTGTCAGGTCAAAGAGGCTGTGTGTGGATTTGTAATACTGTGCTGAAAGCTTACAGTTTTGTAGATTGTATGGAGACTTGCTTGCCTGGTGCAAAGCTAGTAGAGATTATATGGTGTCTAGATAAATTGCTTCATAGTTCCAAAGAGGAAGCAGTGGTCACTGTCCACATTGGCATCAGTGATATAAGAAAAGGTTATTGGACAGTCCAGGAAGCCAGATGTATGCTAAAAGGGAACAAATTGAAGTCCAGGACTGTCAAGGTAGTGTTCTCAGAAATACTGCCTATTCTACATACAAACCTAGCTGGACAGAGAGAGGTCAGGGGTCTCAATGCATGGATAAGATGGTGGTGCCAAGTGGAGAGATTTAATTTTGTGAGGTTAAACTGATTTTATGTGAACTTAATTTTGTGAACTTAAACTAATTTTGTGAACTTAAACTGATATGTAACCATGTTGCTGATGCAGAACATCAGTAAGGAAGAAGAGGAGCTTTTAAACTGATTCCTGAGGGCAAATTGACTGGTGCTGGTCGACATCTAGTTCAGAAAAGTGTAGATGTTTTAAAAAATATGCCAGCTGTATTTGAGAAAGGATAGTTTATAGGTGCTTTTATGCCAGTGCTAAAATCTCTGAGCCAAGTTAGATAAGTTAGAATGCTGGTGAAAAAGAGACTGAAAGGAAAAGTGAACAGGGCCAAATTTCTTCATAATGCCTAGAGATTATATAAAGCCACAATAATTGAGGCTTAACTAATACTGTACATATGGGATATAAGAAAGGGTCAACCAAGTCCAAGAAAAAGCCACTATGGCTTTCTAGGGTTATCCAAAAAGTGAAGGTTTCCTTAATGGCCCACATTGAGGACCACTGCATTAAACAACACACATAGTAGATTTCTACTACTCAGAGTTGAACTATTTCTTAAGCATTTCATTGTCGTACATGCTTAACTTCCACTATCTTTACTGCATCCAACAACAAACTTTCTATCCCACATCCATCCAAAGCCTTCCATAATTCATACCAATTAATACATTTTCTTCAAATCTACAGTAATATAGTAAATGTTCTTTCTCACAGTTATACAACACTACACATCATAGGACATTCACATTATAAAATCAATAATTTCACATATACTGTACACTGATGGGGTCTGAGCTGTCTGTAGCTTGGCAAGAAAAAGGTCTCCCAGTCACAGCAGACAGCTTTAACTGAGATATTGACTCAGTATATAGCAACTGTGATAAAAGGGCAAATTCCACGTAATGCCCTCCTACTCATCTGTGGCGTGTTTGAATCTGGAATACTGTGTACAGTTCTGGTTGTCTCATTTGATAAAGAACTGGAAAAAGTGCAGAACTGGCTACCAAAAAAACATACCAGGAGGCTCAAACCCTTCTTTATGACAGAAGATTAAAGTGTTTAGGACTCTTTAGCTTGAGTAAAAAGGTGCTGGTGGGGAGAGCAGGGTGGAGGGGACGACATTATTGAATTGTATAAAAATCAAGTGTGTGAAGAAATGGACCAAAAAGAACTTTTTTAAAAAAACACTAGGACCACAGGTCAGCCTTAGGCTGATTGGGAAGAGATTTAGAACAGACAAGGAAGTATTTCTTCACAAATGCATAATTCCATGGGTGATTCTTATATACACTATATTTCATTTTCTGAAGCACAAGGTTAGATCTGATTCTTCATTGTGAGTTCAAGTATATATTAAAATGGACAACTCTGACTGTTGCACACTATTGTGCAGCAATAATCTGCTTTGTAAGCTTTGAATCCTGGGGAACAATGCCCTCTTTTGCCACAGCTTTGGAATTCCCCATGTTCATCAGGCAAGTTGCTTGGATCTATGCCACTGCCATTCATGCTTCATGTGAAAAACAAAGGGCCTTTCTGGTGGTGGTCCCTGAATATTCAATATCTATCCGAGAAGGGTTTGCTTGACACTGCATGAAAGTCCTAGTATGAGGGAAAGGCTTTTTAAAAGTTTTAACATACCATTTTTTCCTATTAAATGTTTTGCTATCGGTTTGATCTATTTAGTTGCACAATATTTGACTGAATTCATAGTTATCACCTTTAGCTTTTATTTTTAAATAAATTGCCTTGTGATATATTTGATATGATAACATTACTTACAGTTGGTGTTTCTTTGTGTGTGTATGTATTTAAGCTCTGAAATAAGTAGCTTGGCCCTGCTTCTGAATGTTGTACTTTGATTATCTGAACTTAAATAAACATGCTTGCTTAGCTGATTCAAAATGAACTTTATTCATGGAAAAATGTAGCATTGTGGTGCAGTCTTTTTTTCCCTTGTACAATACTGGAATCAAGTCATGTCATTAAAAAGGCTAAACATGTGCTCTGATATTAGAAAATAGTATAAGCGTTTGCTTGTTTTCAAGACAGGAGGCACTATAAAATAAACAGTCTGCAGTATACAACAAATTGTGCAGTATGGATGGGTACATTTTATTGTAAATTGCATTGAGCAAAATTTTTGGAAAGAGATCTGTTATATATTAAATACGGGACTGTTGCTAATTCTTTTGCAGTCACCCAGCCAATAGGATGTTCTAATTTGTATTGTCATTCATCTAGCATATTACTTTGTTTATCAAAATCGTTAAGAAAATAACCCCAAATTCTAAACTGCGGTTTTCTTTTCACTAATGCATGTTTGTGAGGAAGAAAAGCACTGTTTAATCAATGCTAATGAAATGACTTCTTATCGAAAGCTTACTCTTTGTTGGAAAGCTTTTAACACCTCACGTTTCTTGTGCATCTTTCTGAGCATGTTGGATCCTTTTCTAGGCATGCTCTTCCACTGTTTACTTCCCTCTTGAATATCGTCTGTGCTTATGATCCAGTGGGTTATGGGATCCCCTATAACCACTTGCTCTTCTCGGACTATCGTGAACCACTGGTGGAGCAGGCTGCTCAAGTCCTTATAGTCACATTGGACTATGACACTTCTACCAGCTCCAGCCCCACAGTAGATGGCACTACCACTGGAACGGCCATGGATGATGCTGATGTGAGTTGCTCCCAGATTTGGCTGTGTGTGTAATGTGGAGGACAAAACTTCAACAGACTTTCCTGAAGCAGAGTAGCTTTGAATGGAAGTACAGAAGTAGCCCTGGAAAGATGGTGCTAAATTCTTTCCTCAAATGGTAGTTTTCCATGGCACTCAAGGTTCCAGATATTTGGCTTGAAACATTAGAAGACATTTGGGTGCAAACATGGAAATGGATTTTGCCCATCTTTCTGACTTCATTTTAAGCTAACATTTGTCAAGTGTGTTACAGCAATTGTGGTGAATCTGAGACATAAATGCCAGCATCCTAAGCACTTAAAGATATACATTTGCCTTCTTATTGCCAAACTAATTAGTTTGAATTCTTATTTTATGTGCATGCTTACCAATTCACTTCAGAACCTTTCACTCACTGCATTACTAGCATAAATATTTAAGTTTTCTTCTCCTTCCTAGCTGAACTGCATGCTAGAGAGGTATTCATAATACCCATGAATGAACAGAGGCAAGAGCACTCTAGCCATTCATTTTCTGATTTGAATACATGAACTAATTAATCTGTTCTATGCTGTATTTTTTTAAACTATGAAATATTAAACCTACCTTTTCTTTATTTTCTTTAAAATGGAAAGCAACCATTGCATTCTAATGCTTAGCATAGTGAATGCTCTGCAGATGTTGCTGAATTATACCTCCTAATACCCCTATCATTGATCATGCTGATTGAGGCTCCTGGGAATTGTAGTTCACCAATATCTGGGAACACAGGTTGTCAATTGTGGTTTAACATTTAACACTTCATCAGGATTGTTTGACTGATTTAGTGAATATGTCACTTGCCAGTGAATTCAAAAACATACATATATACACTGAGAGTGTTCTGAAGCTAAGAAATATTCACTTAGTTTCTTTTAATGCAGCCTCCAGGACCAGACAATCTGTTTGTCAATTACCTGTCTAGGATACACAGAGAAGAGGTAAAGTATCAGATTTTCTTCTGGTTTCTTATTGGCTTAATCTTAGGTTTCCATTCCGTGACCTATTTATGTTCTTTATGTTATCAGGATTTCCAGTTTGTTTTGAAAGGAGTAGCCCGTCTGCTCTCCAACCCTCTGGTCCAAACCTACCTGCCAAATTCTACTAAAAAGATCCAGTTCCATCAGGAGCTCCTGGTTCTCTTCTGGAAACTCTGTGATTTCAACAAGGTTCTGTCTTCTATCTCTGGCATTATTAAAAAATTGGGGTGGGAGAGCAGGATCAGAACCTGTAAAATGAACACGAGGGGTGGAAATGGGAGAATCTTAGTGATGGTGAGCTTGTCAAGAATAACACTTTTGGATTAGAAGCGAAACAAATGATTGAAAGATCAGGATAGGATGCAGTAGCGGTAGTTGTTTGGAGTCATTGCCCCCACTGCTGATGCTGCGTACCTAACAAGTCTCAGTTTAGTTCCTGTGTGTGTTCAGGTGTCAGGCCTGTTGAATCAGTATCCCTGAGAAACCTCCATCTGAAAGCAACCTGTACAGGAAAAGTGTACAGTTATGATGCTTATCTGCTCTTTGATGCCTTCTGATCAAAGATAAATCATGTGCAGAGCGTGATTTTTGTTCAAGTCATTTTTAATGCCAGCAGTGCAATTCTCTCCATGTCTACTGAGAAATAATCACTTCAAGTTCAGCAGTAAGCCGAACTTTCTTCCTCCATAAAATCCTCAGCATTTTACATGTGGAGCCATTGGAAAATGAATAAATAGGGTATGTAAAATGTTTTGTTTTGAAATGTTTCAAAATACAATTTTTGTACAGGCCTGCTAAAAAACATTAATGAACATGCTGATAGCTGTAGTTTCTCCCCTCTGTTGATGCAGTTTTGTTTTGTCCTGCTTTCCTGACACTTATAGAGAAAAAAATCCTTATTTAAAGGTGGTTAATTGTTCTTTTTCTCTTTCAGAAATTTCTCTTCTTTGTTCTGAAAAGCAGTGATGTTTTAGATATTCTGGTGCCAATTCTCTACTTCCTTAATGATGCTAGAGCAGATCAATGTAAGTCTGGGTTTATCTATTCTCAGAGTTCATTTTTATTTATTTATTTTATTTATATTTCAAATTTAGCCACCACCCATCTCATGAGAAAGTGACTCTGGGTGGTTTACAGTAAAAACAACAAATAAATATTAATTAAAATACAGTACAATAAAAATAGTATAAAAATACAATAAAACCCAAATACAATAAAACTCAAATACATACTTAAATACTAATATCTTCCAAGGTGCTGCTGGTAGAAAAGATACTAACATACAGAACCATCTTCAAGGTGCTAGCCACCCCCAGGGTTGGTTGCCCCTTTTTTTGCCCCATGCAAGTTGGCAGAGCCAGGTCTTAACTGCTTTCTGGAAGGTCAAGAGAGTAGGGGCCTGCCTCATCTCTGGGGGGAGGGTATTCCATAGGGCGGAGGCCATAGGAGAGAAGGCTCTCCTTCTGGGCCCCGCCAGTTGACATTCTTTCACTGATGGGGCCCGCAGCATACCCTCTCTGCTTGACAGGGTGGGATGGGTCAATATAATGGTGGTGAGACAGTCTCTCAGGTAACCTGGTCCCATGCCATGTAGGGTTTTAAAGGTGATAACCAACACCTTGAATTGGACTCGGAAGCAAATTGGCACCCAGTGCAGCTCCTGCATCAAAGGTGTAACGTGTCATCTTTGGGGCACCCAAAATTGCCCACATGGCTGCATTTTGAGCCAACTGTAGCTTCTGGATACTCTTCAAGGGTAGCCCCATGTAGAGCACATTGTAATGGTCTATATGGGAGATGACTAGGGCATGAGTGACTGACTGAAGGGCCTCCCAATCCAGGAAGAGGCATAACTGGTGCACAACATTTATGCTGGCAACTTTTGTTGTAGACTTAGTCTTTCCAACTGATTACCTAATTCTGAGACTAATTCCATAAATATAATTGTATCTGGATCCAAGTCACTGGACGGCTCTTGCTTATTTATAGAATGACAGATCTGGCATTTCTAATCTATATAACAAAAGGTGACATTGCAAAAAGCCTCTCTAGCCCCTGCCTTAATATAGGTAAAATTGTATGTGACTGCAAAGGGCCCATTCTGATGCTTTCAACTGGTATGTGTGGTCTGAGTCATTCCAAAGGCATGGTTGGACAGCATTTGGCATCCTGTGTCTCCTGGATCTCCTTTTTTTGTGACCCCTGACAATTTGGTTGCACCAGAAGATTTCATTTTTCCACAACTTAGAGATAGGAAATAGATGGAAACTGTAATGTAAGCCTGTGGTTAACTGCCCAACCCCGGGAAATTGAAGAAACCTTCTGGTTCATGATGCACACAATGTAACCTCACCAATTTTGCATCACTGAACTATCACTTGTAGCTTTCTTCATTGCATAGTACCCAAAAGCATTAAGTGTAGCTCTCTGCCATTAAAAGGTTGTCCATCTCTTATGTTTATTTATATTGATGATGATGATGATGATGATGATGATGATGATGATGATGATGATGATGATGATGGATATGCCAGAGAGATGTGTTCATTGAGACAAGACTCAAGGTGCAGATTCTGCATAGAGGCCTCAGAGACAGTCCATCACATAGTGGCAGGGTGTAAGACGCCGGCAAAACAGCATACGCTGAAAGGCACAACCAAGTAGCTGGCATTGTGTACAGGAACATCTGTGTAAGGTTTGCCCCGTTCGACAGAGAAACTCCCGTGACATGTGTGGTTCACAAAAGAGGTTTACTCATGCGTAACGTAGCAGTCACAAGCAAAGCCAGGACTGGCTTGGTACAATTGCATCACTCGTTATATTCCCCCCTTCCCGCGCTTTTTCCCGCCCCGCGATCGTGTTACCGCTGCGGATTATCGGCCCCCCAATAATCCCTCTTGATTGTCCATGATGGCAGGTTCGGTCAGGGTCCATTGTCCTTGATTGGCAGTCCCCCTCCGGCTTGGGTTGGTCCCCCCCCGTTACGTGCAAGCCCGAGGGTTCTGTGTTGCGCGGCGATCTTGTTTCGCTGCCTGCGGCCCCGTTCATTGTTGGCTCGCGCCGTTATCAGTGTATAGTTAAAACTTCCGCTGCGGTTTTCCTGTTTGGCTGGGCGCAGGTGGCCCATTAATTAGCGGCACTTTCAGTTCCTCTTTCCCTCGCTAGCTGCCGCCGGTGGAGTTCGCGTGGTCTGGCTGCGAGCTTCCCCGAAGCCCCGTGCTGACCGAACCTGACAATCTGCACAGTGTATGGGCTAGATCCTCCCAAGTCCAGATGGGAGATCCCACAAAAGGTTGTGGGGAATAACAGGGCTAAGATCCTGTGGGACTTCCAGATCCAGACAAACAGGCAGGTACTGGCCAGTCAACCAGGCATCGTGATAATAGGCAAGGACCAGAAGACAGCGGTGGTGATAGATGTAGCAGTGCCAAGTGACAGCAACATCAGGAAGAAGGAGTGTGAGAAGCTGGAGAAGTACCAGGGTCTGAAGTAGGATCTACAGTGGATGTAGAAAGTAAAGGCCAAAATGGTCCCAGTGGTGGTAGGAGCACTCGGGGCTGTGACTCCTAAGCTGGCTCCAACAGATCCCAGGAACTACATCTGAGCTCTCTGTCCAGAAGAGTGCAGTGCTAGGAACAGCTAAGATACTGCGCAAACCCCTCAAACTCCCAGGCCTCTGGTAGAGGACCCGAGACTGAGGAAGACACATACCACCCCATAGGGGTGAGAGGGGATTTTTAAAATATTTATATATATCATGATGATGATAATATTAGGATATGCTAGAGAGCTGTGTTTATTTATAGGCTTTAGAGGTCAAATGAATGAATTCAGGTAAGTCCACAAACTATTTCCACGTCTCTTTATGGGATAGATTAAGCCGGAGTAATTTCTGAGATTCTAGTTGGAGAAGGGCTAGAGCTGAATTGGGACTGAAAGTAGCCACGTGTATTTATCTGTATATTGAGTCATGGATTACATTTGGAGTTCTGCTTACAGCACAAAGCAACAGATGCAGGCTGCTTCTTGGCATTGAACTATGTGCTGGACAGCAGCATGGGTGAGGTTGAACCATAAATTTGTTTTAGAACACCACACTGAATGAGAGTGGGGTATTTGTGTTGGTAAGCATTACATTTTGTTTTTGACCTTCTACTATTGTCAATGGCTGGCTTGCCCCTTGGTCACCGGCTGATTTAATTTTGGCACTGTATTTTTACAGCTCGAGTTGGTCTTATGCACATTGGTGTCTTCATCTTATTGCTGCTGAGCGGAGAAAGAAATTTTGGTGTCCGCCTCAACAAGCCATATTCTGTACGAGTACCAATGGATATTCCTGTCTTTACAGGGACACATGCCGATCTTCTCATCATTGTGAGTGTGGAATTTGCTAGCAGCGTATTTGCTTGTAGCGGAGAGTATGGCTGCTGTAAAAATAATATGACCCTTTCTAACTTTCATTCTACCCTCCAGGTCTTTCACAAAATCATCACTAGTGGACATCAGCGGTTGCAGCCCCTGTTTGACTGCCTCCTTACCATCATCGTGAATGGTAGGTTGCCTAATCTGTAATGACAGCCAAGCTGAAAGGCTACAATATATATTTAAAATACATTTTTGTTTTCAAAATTTTGAGCAAATTAGCGCAGCATCATTTTCCTTCGGGACTGACCAGTATAGTCATGCATGCAGGCCTTATCGTGTCTAAAAATTTAATTGTAGTACCCAAATCTCTTTTTGGAGGTAATTGTTGAAGGAAATATTGGAAGATGTGTGTGTAGCTGTGAACTTCTCTTGGTTTTACTTGAGGGATATTATATTTTATCATTCAGAGCTGACATAATTTTAAGAATGGTGGTAGAGTTGCTGTAATACTGCCTTCTTCTCAGAAGATGGCAGTAGTTTTCTTCATTATGATGCAGCTGTTCAAGAGTTCAGTAAACTTGGATATTACACTTCTGCTATTTCTCTTTATGAAATTAGCATGCAATACCTCCCCGTAGCAGGTTTTAAGATATGGATCAAGTTGCATTAGAGAATTTGCTGCCAAATTTCTGGAATTAGGTGTGAGTCTATTTAGTTCACTTTAATTTTTTTTTTTTTTTTGATCTGGGAAATTTCCAGTTAAATTATTTTAATTGTTACTAGAAAAACAATTTTTTTTCCTGCTCTTTGTTATATCCAAACAAAGATGGTAGTATTTGATTTTTCATAAAGGGCTGAGCTAACCATTTTCTCAGAACATATTTTAAGCCTTTGCCTTAATCCCCATCCTAGCTGCTTTCCTATATTTGCCCTTACTATTTTTTCCCCCACTGTCTGAATTAGATTGTATTCCCCTTGGTGAGGGTGAAACTCTGTAAGTACCTTGTACGCTGACAGTACACAAATATGTAGTTGTAGTGGACATTTTTGATCTCTCTAATTAACTTTTTCTTCCTTTTTAATTTTTCTGTCTTCTAGTATCTCCATACTTGAAGTCTCTTTCCATGGTAGCAGCTAACAAATTGCTGCACCTGTTGGAAGCATTTTCGACTACTTGGTTCCTTTTCTCCACAGTCCAAAACCACCACCTTGTCTTCTTTCTGCTGGAAGTCTTCAACAATATCATCCAGTACCAGTTTGATGGTGAGTGGCTGAACAGTAAACAAAATCTATCCTTCTCTGAGAGTTTAATTTACTCCAAGAATAAATATTCACCTAGGTATAAAACTGTGAAGCTTCTCCATCACAAATGGTGCAAATATCCCTTCTTTCTTTCTTTCTTAGATTTGCCATTTCTAGTAGTAAAAAAAAAATCTCACATTTGGTTTTGTTCTTGAGGGCTACTAGCATTTATTTTGCAAATTTGGTTCTTTATTATTTTTTGAATTGGAAAAGGAAGCTCCTGTTACTGATGACTGCTGTTGCCTTTAATATTTCTTGCTCATTACTTTAGGACATTTTTCATCTACAAAGTGCAATTTAGTCCTCTTTTACTTTTTCACTTGTGCATAAAATCTTTTCAAATGCATGCTTCTGTAGTTTTCACTTTGTAAGTTGGGAACTGAACCTGAGAGGCCATGAGTAGGCCAGAATCTCAGTAGGTTGACAGTCAATCAGAAAGCCTGCCTGCAATCCCAAATCTTGCATGCTGATCAATGGAAAATAAACAATCACTTCATTTCATCGTGTTTCAAATAATTTCTGGGAAATAGCAACTAGGAAAACATTTAGAAATATTTCTTGGTATAATGCTGAAGCAGCCAGAGTTCTGTAATAGATAAGGTATCAGTTTATTCTTTTGCGGCACAGTAATCTAGTGATGACCTAAAAGGTAGATATCACCACCTGAAGGAATAACAGTTCAAAAACTACAGGCTAGAATTTGACTAGCATGAAGAAGGGGGGGGGCGGGGGGGGAAGAGAACAATGTTAAACCTCTACTTCCTGAGCATGAAACTGAGCACATAGCTGTAGCTGTAGTTAGTTTCTTATCATCTCGTGATTAGGGCTATCAGATCTGAGCTGCACAAATCCAGGCAGCCATTAAATTGTAGGAAGCCATTGGTTACCTGGACTTCTGCAGATCTAATAGTCCTATCCATGATAAGCCAACAGGCTTGTCTGCAGATCTTTTTCAATTTGTTTTTCCCATTTAAAGAAGGTTAAAGATTTGTATTTTTATCTTTCTCTTCCTGTTGTTGTGAACTCCTAGGTAATTCCAATTTGGTATATGCCATTATTCGCAAGCGAAATGTATTCCATCAGCTAGCCAACCTTCCTACTGACTTGCAGTCCATCCAGAAAGCCTTACAACGCAAAAAGAAAGCTCCTGAGCCCATATCTCGTACCAACTCTCAGGAGGGGATGTCCATGGAAGGGTCAAGACCTGCTGCACCTGCAGAGCCTGGAACCCTAAAGGCCAGCCTAGTAGCAACCCCAGGTCAGTCCAGAGCATCTGTGACACTGAGGCTCACACAAGGTTTTGATTCAGTCTGGATAAGCCTTTGATGTCTGGCCTGGGTGGATTAAGACTTGGGTCTAGGCTTCTGCTAGTAAAGAATTTTTATTCCATGGTCTGAATAGTGAGTGATTATTATTTGCTTCTCTCTTTTAACTTACATATCATTTAACTTTTATTTTGATACTTGAATACTCTCTTTCTAGAAAAGGTACTTGGATGTGTAGAACAAATAAAAATAAACCATAGTAATATAAAAATGCAAATGATATGATTTTAAACGATTACGAAATGTTAAAAATAACTACAAAAGTACCAAAAATAATGTAAAAATAAAACATATATAGCCTAGCATCTTTTTCTAAAAAATGGAAAATGTGGGAGCCATGTGGAATTCTGAAGGAAGTTCTTTTAAGCAGGAGGGAACAACTTTCTCTGGCAAGCTAGCATTAATCAGTTTCATTAACCATGTTGTTCGTATTGAATTGACTGCTTTCATCAGCCAAGAAGGAGAAGGCTCAGGTAAGTTTAGGGCAGTCCACAAGGCTCCAATTATTTTGTCCTCTGTCCTCAATCTACAAGATGAAAATAATCCAAACTAACTTGCCAAAATTATAGCAACACCACCTGTTATACATAATTTTATTTATTTTTGTTAAATGGGGCAGAACAATCAGTTTCACACAGCTGGATTTATACAGAGGGATACAGAAGGCCAGGCTACTTCCAGAACAGTCTTTCTCCTATTGTTTCTGCCCATCCCACCAGATCTAGCAGGGAGAGCATGCTCTCGGTCCCTTCTATTAAACATTGTTATCTTGGTGGACCCTGGAGTTGTGCCTTCTCAGTGGCAGCACCTGCCCTGTGGGACAGCATCCCCCTGGAGATCTGGATGGCCCCAATCCTGTTAGCTTTTTGCAAGACATTGAAGACCTGGCTGTTTCCCCAGGCATTTGGGTCAGGTAGGTAGATGAGCTCTGTTACTATTGATGGTGAGCGAGGTCAACTATTTATCCTTGGATGCTGGGGGTTATGTTTGGTGGGTTTGTCTATTTTAATCTTTTAAGCTACCCAGAGTCACTTGTGTAAGATGGGTAGCTATATAAATCAAACAAATAAATAGATAACCAAATAGAAGATTAACACCAAATTTACTACAGCACCATTTATTAAAATATTAATAAGTGTAGCAGATAATGAACTTCTTTTAACTATATACTGGTTATCAATTCTTACATTGTTATACTTTTGAGTAGTATGCCTGTGCAAAGGGATGGAGAAGATAAGCTTGTCCCATGACTGCAGATGGACTCTTCTCTGCAGTTCTCTGTAGGGTAGGGGCTTTTATGGTCCTCTGGCGCCTTCTAGAATCTTCCTGAAGAAACTCCCCTCTTTATGCATATAATAAACAAGGTGTGCCTATGTGGCCCTCTTGCCTGTGACTAGCTCCCTTGTTTGTCCATTTGTTGGGTCAAGAAATCAGCTGATGTCCAGAAATCCGTTGCTTATTCCAACAGACTTTGCACATAGCATCTGTTACGTTCGACAATTTCACAGCTTACACTTTTTGTGTGTTCTTATCTTTTCCTGACTGCCCAGAAGCATTCGTGATTACTTTCTCATCTTCTCTCCAGCTATCTTCTTTCTTTGTTCCTTCTCCAGCATTTTTGCTGATCTATTTCCTGGACACATAGGGGGCGATAGCAGATGTCTATGTCTACTGCTCGTAGATGCTATGTCACCAAGCATCTATGGAATGGCAATAGCAAGTCCAATTTCTGAGCACCCTCCAACAACCTTCCTCCCCCCCACCCATTCACCCTTAAGGTGCTGCTGGAACATGTACACCAGCTGCTGTGCCCCTCTCCTTCCAGCTCACAGAAGAAAGTGGAAATATGGACAGGTTGGCCATGCCGTGGGCTCTCGCCATGAAAATTTTTAGTACCCAGAGTTAGTCCTTCTCCCATTGTCCAACACAGCTGGCTTTTTCCTATATTTCTGGCTCAGAAAGATGTTGGTGCTATGATAACAAGCATTTGAAAGATGCCATTGGTTAGGACAACATGGAGAAAATGTGTGTGACTTTAAAATACCTTGAGGCATAGGTATCCATGGAGGCAGGGGCAAGTGACAAAATGTGCATCGTGACATCACAACGCAAACCCTGTGAGTTACGTAATTGCAACTGATGTCAGGATGCAAATATGAAAAGCCAAGGTTTGCAACGTGGCGTACTGACACGCTTATTTTTTCATCGTTGTAGATAGTAACAGATGACTGTGCCTTGCAGATGCTTCTGAAATAGAACAGGTTCTGTTGTGGCAAGGCTCATCTATATGTTTAGATAGCTAATAAATCTAAATAGTTTTAGGGATCATTGCACAAATGCAAAGCATACTATTGCTTAAATAATTATACTTCACCCTACTGTCATAGTATTAGAGTCCAAGCTGGATCCAAGCAATATTTTTTGATTAAATGAAAGCAAATTATTCACTGTGAGTTACTGACTGCTTCAGTATTCTAACAAAGAATGGAAATGCATTGTTTGTCTGTCTGTTTAGCTGCTAGTAGTAAGGTAGTAAGGAACTAGAGTTGTTTTTGTTTTTTTGTCCTTGCCACCATGGAGTAAAACTTCAATTGACTTACACAATGTAGTAAATTTTTAATTGTTTGGTACAATTCATGCTAGATTTTTGTCCATTGTCTCTCCAGTTATCAAATCCTAGTATGTGAAGTTTATACCCCACATCTGCTCTTGTACATGTCCTCCAGTCATTGTACAACACTGACTACAAAGTAGCTCTGTCAAGTTGTTAAGTAAAAAAATGGGTTGTAGATCATCCCTCGAGAAATACTTTAGTTCCCCTTTACAGTATCTCAGAGCTGGATATAATGGGACTTTGACTGTGTGGCTCCTGTATTTGTGGGTGTTTTGTTTGCAAGATAGTGTTACCAGATCCGCCTTGCCTTCTGATTTGGGTTTCATAGCCCAGTCCTTGGAGAGGTCCTACATGCATTTCATACCTTTGTGCAGACAAAGTGGGGACAATGCACAGTGACGTTCAAATGGGCTGGGGATGATCTGGAAGTCAGAGATGATGGTATGGCAAAGACGATTGTCTCATGTGATTGCCTTCATGTCATAGCTAAACCTGGGGGTTGGCATGGTTGTATCAGGGAGAATAGCTACATCCTCCTAGGAAATGTCTATATTCCAAGATCATCATGGCCTTGACAGTATTGCTGAGAAAGGAAGGCAGAAAAGCCCACAAGCTGAGCATCTTTGTTTTAAGTGGTTAAAAGCTGGGGTGATGCAAAGTCAGCCTGATACTGCTTGATTTATTCAGGAAACAAGATTATTAGGCAGTGAAAATTGTTGCTTTCCCATACGGAAAAATATATTAAATCACGTTTGAAAAATGTTGACCACAAATTATTTTTACAGGTTAAAGGGATTAAGCCATATTCATCTGACATGGGTTGCTTTGTTAGCTACTTGGATTAATATTTTCTTGTTTCCTGGAGTCCAGTGCTGGGGAAGTTTGCTGTAGGTAGAATTGTGTCCTGCTCTTGACTAGAAAAAAGTTATATGTTGCCAAACCCTCCAGTTTTTTTCCTAATGCTGCCTCTCAAAATCCAGGCATTGACAAACTGACAGAGAAATCTCAGGTGTCAGAGGATGGGACCATGCGCTCCCTAGAGCCAGAGTCTTCTCAGTCTCCGGCAGAAGAAAGCCCACCAGGCACAGTCAGTGATACTGAAACTTGGAATGTGGTAAGTTTGCAAACTGCTCTTGGGTAGCTGTTGGCTGGAAAAAAAAAAAAAAATCAGAATAGCATCTTAGTATAATGTTTGGTGCTTCATGTCAAGGCTTTCATTATCCTTGGCAATAAATCCTGTAAAATTGGAGAAAATCTAAGTGCAGAAAATAAAATCATTTAATATGAATGTTGGGGCATATTTTATCTGTTTCAGTTTGAAGTCTGCATGTTCTTACAGGAAACTGAGGAAGTTTCAGACACAGTGGTTAACTCAGTTCATTCCCTCCTATCAGTAGGAACAATCTAGGAAGTAGGTCTACTTGACTCATTGTTCGTTAGAATTACCCTGCAATAAACTCTTAACCTATGGAATAGGTTCTCATGCTTTGGGAACAGGACAGTACAAGTATTTTGATGAATTTATTTTAAAGAAAATTTATTGGAAGTGATACCAATCTCTGGGTCTATGACCATAAAGTTAGAGTAAGTATAAATAATACAGGTTTGGATTATTGTTTTATGCGACAATAAATAAATCCCAGAGACAGAAAAGCTAACAACTCAGGACATCCTGTGTCTTGCTTACTTCCCAGTTGTTTTAGAGATCAGTTCTGAAGATAAATGATATCTCTAAAGGATTCTGATCCTATTCATCTCGAAGCACTTGTCTGTGGGTAATATGCCAGTAGCTTTGTCCTGCTGAAGTGCTGTTATTGGACGGATAGGTGTGTACGTACACACATGTATACCTCTCGCCACTACACGTGGTATGTGTCTTCCTCAAACTTGGGTCCTCTACCATAGGCCTGGGAGTTTGAGGGTTTTGTACAGTATCTTAGCTGTTCCTAGCACTGCACTCTTCTGGACAGAGACTCTGATGTAGTTCCTGGGATCTGTTGGAGCCAGCTTAGGAGTCACAGCCCCGAGTGCTCCTACCACCACTGGGACCATTTTGGCCTTTACTTTCTACATCCACTGTAGATCCTACTTGAGACCCTGGTACTTCTCCAGCTTCTCATACACCTTCTTCCTGATGTTGCTGTCACTTGGCACTGCTACATCTATCACCACCGCTGCCTTCTGGTCCTTGTCTATTATCACGATGCCTGGTTGACTGGCCAGTACCTGCCTGTTTGTCTGGATCTGGAAGTCCCACAGAATTTTAGCCCTGTTATTCTTCACAACCTTCTGTGGAATCTCCCATCTGGACTTGGGAGGGTCTAGCCCATACACTATGCAGATGTTCCTGTACACAATGCCAGCTACTTGGTTGTGCCTTTCAATGTATGCTATTCTGCCTGCATCTTACACTCTGCCGCTGTGTACTGTATTACATAGTATGTGTATATGTACTAGTATATAATAGTATATATTTTGAACCATTACAAAGGAGCAAGGATTACACAGAAAATGTTTTGAGCTTACAGATTCCTAATAATATGGCAGTAAATAAATATATAAAAGATATTAAAACATAGATTTCCCCACCTTAATTTAGAACTGCTAACACAATTAAGAAAATTTCTAGCACTCTCTTCCCGGTAATTAATTAATGAGAATAAGAATATGAGTACAGGCAGTCCTTGACTTATGGCCATTTGTTTAGTGACTGAAGTTATAAAGGTGCTGGCAAAAGTGACTTATAACTGTCACAGCGTCCCCACGGTCACATGATCAAAATTCAGGTGTTTGGCAACTGGCATGTATTTATGACAGTTGCAGTGTCCTGGGGTCACATGATCACCATTTGTGACCTTCCTGGGGGCTTCCAACAAGCAAATTCAATGGGGGAAGCTGGATTCACTTAATGATCACATGACTGGCTTATCAACTGCATCAAAAAGGTCATAAAATCGGGTGTGACTCACTTAACTGCATTGCTTAGCGATGGAAGTTCCGGTCCCAACTGGTTGTAAATCGAGGGCTACCTGTAATAAAAATAATATGTCTGTTTGTATGTGTGTGTACATATCTGTGTGTGTGTGTGTGTGTGTGTGTGTGTGTGTAGGTGCTCTTTGGGTAAGACCACTTGTTCAATGACTGTTCAAACTTGCTACGGTGCTGAATGAGGGGGACTTACGATCGGTCCTTGGAGTTCTGGCCATTGCAGCATCCCTGCAGTCAGGTGATTGCGATCTGGGCAGTTGGCACCCGGCTCATGATTACAACGTCACAGCAAGCTGCAGTCATGTTATGGTGATTTCCAACATTCCCTACCAGCTTTCTACAAGCAAAGTCATTGGGATAGGCAGCAGGAAGTTGGAAGTTGTGGTCACATGAGGTCCTTGCTTAATGACCTGCATGATACTTGCTTGACAATGGCAACCAGGACTGCTGAAACTGCTGTCGCTAAGTGACGCTGTCTCATGACATTGTGCTTTATGAAGCAATGCTCAGCAATGGCAATTCTGGTCCCAATTGCCATCATAACCTGAGGATTACCTCTGTGTTTGTATGTGTGTGTGTGTGAGACACACACATACAGATACATACATATGAATGAGATCCAGCATGGTGTGGTGATTAAGGGGCTGGACTAGAAATGAGGAGTTTTCCTTTGGCTCAGAAGCCAGCTGGGTGACTTTGGCCCAGCCCCTCTCTTTCAGTCCTAGACTGGGAAGCTGGAAAAGAGATCCTTACTAAACAATATTTGATTTTGTTTGTAGCAGTATACAACAGAGAGAAATTGTAGCACAAGGATAAACAATTGTATTTGGGTTCTGTCCTTAGGAGTCATCGCAACCCAAGCGGGATCGGCAACGTCTGTCCAGCACATCCTCAGCTGGGCAGTGGAATCCAACTCCTGAATGGGTAAGAGAAGCTGGCAACTTGTATCTGCTCAAAAGTATTTCACTTTATTTGTGGGTTGAATTTTACCTGACCAGAAATCAGGCCATGCTGCTATTGAACTGATTAGAGTGGAAGGAGGAGGAATGCTGAAACTCTGGTTGTTAAAAGTCCAGATGATTCTGTCTTCTTGAAAAGCAGGATCGTTATGTAATAATTTAAGTCATGGAATAATACTTCCTGTTATCATCTATAACTTTCCTTTCCCTGCATAATAAATAATAAACAGGTTGCTCTGCTTCTCAAACAATCATTTTCTATAGCTACTTTTTTTCAGAAAGCTTCAGGGTTCGAAGTTTGTATAGTATGTTCAAAGGTAGTCGTTTCATATAAAAAAATGAATATAAGCACTCATAAAAAGCCTGGGTGTATTAATGAGCTAGGCACCCTATGGCAGGGGAAACCATTAATGGAACATCTCCTGGAACAGGAAATAATCCATTTCATTCTCTAAGGCCCTTTCCTCCCCCAACACTGTTAGGAATAATTGGAAGAGTGGCTTTGCTGCTACACCTGCATAGTTGTTGTTTTCCCTCATCTGAAAGAAAAGCACTGATGCTCTCTTGATGGCCAGCTAGAGGGTCAATCTTCGTCCCTCTTCTTCCATCTTCCAAAGCCCAGGTAGCAGCCATGAGAACACACATTCATGTGCCCAAAAGTGCTATAGAAGGTAAAAGGAAAAGGCAAGGCCGGAGATAGGGAAGCGGCCTTAGACTCAGACTGGTGGTATGTGCCTGAAATGTTAAGTCTTCTTGCAGAACCACTTCTGGGATTGTTAGTAAGTTGTAATTACTTTATGTGCACAATGACTGAGATTGGGATGCTTTTTGTCATCTGAATGAATGTGTTTCTGTCAGATACTGGTTTGCTGAGTTGTTCAAACTCATGGCTCTTAACTGTGATCCTTTTCCTTTGCAGGTGGTATCTTGGAAGTCAAAATTGCCCCTGCAGACAATCATGAGGCTGTTGCAGGTCCTGGTTCCCCAGGTAGAGAAGATTTGCATTGACAAGTAAGTCCCACAGCTCTTGTAGATAAAGCTGTTTGGGGAGAAAATTGTATGGTGAGATACATTTCCTTACTGGTTACTAAACGTAATTGTTTCTGCAGTCACTAACTTTTGTATTAAATTTATCCTCCTTCAGGATCCAAACCTGATCCCATCTCTTCCTGTTTTACCCCACAGATTTTAAATACTCTATTCCTTGCATTCAATTTATCTTTATGTTTCTCTTGACATGCCAGGGTTTCACTTTCCCAAAGTGGACAGAAACGTGCTCTTATAAGGAGTCATTTTTACTTTTCTTTTCTGACAAATATTCATTCCTCACCATAGACAATGTACTATCCATTACTTTCTCAGCTGCCGTTGCTATCTTGAAATTTCTCCCCTCATCACAGCCTTTCACTTCATTTTTATACCAAGTTTTATTTTTCATGTTTCCCATTAGCGTAACTTCATATATTTTTGTGGGACTGTGTAACATAATTGTTTCATTGTGCCCCAAGCGACTTCCGCATCTTTCTTTACATCAATTTTTCCATTCATTCTGAACTTAGGATTCCTCTTTGGAGGTTCATCAGTGGGAGCACATCGCTGCAGGCACCATCTAGAATCTTTATTCTTGGCTCCTTCACATTCCCAGTGAAATTACACCCTACTTTAGGACAGGATATTTGGTTCATTGTTATTTCTGATCACTGGATGGCAGCACCTACTTGTGATCTTGGCCCCTTGCCCTGTTCAACTCTTGATTAAAGGTACTTGATAAATAACTGTTTCTGACCATTAGACAGCATGCCTTCCAGATAACAATTTTAGCCTTTCTCAAATGGTTCTAAGTGCTAGAGTATTTTCCAGTCTCTCAAGCCGATAGCAACCAAGTGTTTGGCTACTGTCACTAAGTGAAAAATTAGCCATTTTGCTGCCAAATTCTGGCAGTGCAATCTCAAGGTACTTCAAGGTAGCATTGATGACTAATGGAGTCAAGTCAAAGACTTTACATAGGAGGCCTCTATACTTCTTTTTTATTCATTAACATTATTTGAAATAAAACATACAGTGACAAACACCAACAATAATAGTACTAGGCAAAGAATGAAAAAAGAAAATGAACAATGTAGAATCTTTCTTCCTGATCCTGCTCCTCAGCCTGAATTGATCCACTGTAAGATAAAGGCCTTTTCGTTGAAGATCGTGGGCCATAATCTACCATGCTTGTCCAGCATGGGTTGGTGATTCTTTCCAGTCTAGGCCTGAGAAAGAGTGACTGGCTTGAAATCATCCAGCCAGCTTCTGGGCCTAAGGAAGGACTAGAACTTGGGTCTCCCTGCTCTTAGTCCAGCACCTTAACCTCTACATTACCCTGGTTCTCAGTATTTTCATTTAGTTACTCTTACTATTTTAAAATCATATTCCAGTGCATATAAATCTTTTTTGGGGGGAAGTAGGGCCAGGCATATATCTGGGGGTAGGGTCTTCAAAAGCATGGATTAACATAGCTTTTAACTCACAATTTCCTCACTTTTGGATAGTGTGGAATTTGGAGCAGGCCCTCTGTAGATGATCTGACAGGGTGGGCAAAAGCATTTTGGAGAACATGATCTCTGGTACAACCTAGAGTTACACTGCAAAGGATTTTATAGATAATAACTAGCACTTTAAATTGGGCCTTTAAGGCTACCGGTAACCAATGTAGTGGCCCAAGAATTGGCATTATACTGCAGCATTGAGTGTCATCTATCAGCATTCTGCAGTATAGGCTACTGCATTCAGTACCAGCTGAAACTTACTTTCAAAGGCAGTCTCATGGAGAGCACATTGCAGCAGCTGAGGCACGTAGTAATGAGTGAATGAGTCTCTTGTCAGGGCTTCCTTATCCAGTGGAACTGGTGCTCCATCCTAAGCTTGGCAATGAGGCCTCCACCTTCTGTTTTAGCAGGAGTCACAAGTCAAGGAGAATCTCCAAGTCATGGACCTGCTCCTTCATGGGGATTTCAACCCCATTTAAAGCCATCACTGAAATAATTGTTTCTGGACAGCCCAAAGGTATATGAATGAATAGTACATCTATCTTGCTAGCGGCTAATTTGAACCCATTTTGCTCTTAAAAACATCCAGACATTAAATTAGGACCTCCATGGCATTGCTGCCCCAGCCTGGAAGGCAACAAACAGCTGAATATCATCAGCATATTGATGGTACCTCATCCCAGACCAATGGATGACCTTACCCAATGGCTTTATATACATGTTAAATAGCATGGGGAAAAGCCCTGAGCCCTATTGGAACAACCACATCCTCAACTATTTCTCCCCTATGACCATTGACTAGCACTATCCACTCAGGAGTGGAATCACATTAGAGGGTGCCTCAGGTCCTTGCAGGTGATCCAGAATGATATCGTGGTTCATAGTACTGAATATTGGTGAGAGGTATAAAAAGACCAGAACTCCTCCCATTCAGGTCCTAATGAGAGTCGTCCACTATTTCCATTCTATATCCATCCCTGAATCCTGAATAAAAGAGAGTCAGATAATCCATAGATAATCTAGGATCCTCTGCAACTGATTCTCCACCACTTCTCCAAAAGAATCTTCTCCAAAAAGGGAAGATTGAAGACTCAGCAGAAGTTCCTAATATGGCTAGATCAAGAGAAAGTTTCTTCAAGAGATGGCATATCACTGCCTCCTTCAGAGCTTGATATTTGTCACTTTCCCTCAAAGGAGTATATGTCCCCATCCATACCTTTCCTGGTTGGGTCCAGGTGGTGGAACTCATACTAGAGAGGACATTGTCCATTTCTTAGATTCTACAAGATCAAAAGAATCCTGGATTATATTGCACGATGCAGCCCTAATCACTTGGGTTAGACAGTAGTTGAGCAGAATTGTGCAAAGTTGATTCCCATTGGAACCCATTGGATGGCTTTTATGTTATTTTAATTTGAGCTATATTTACAACAATCATTCTGTCTTGCTGATACTAAGATAAAATCAGTACTGTGCAACTGGTAAATGTGCAAATAATATGTACAGCTATGATTACATCCTTCTCTCCATACATCCACCAATTTACAGTATATCAATATAATCATAAACTTCCATTTAGAGTTTTCACATTTCTCAATGTTTAACTGACCTGCTCTAGTTGAGGACAAAAGTTGAATTCAAATCTCTGCCTAAATTTATTTCACCTTCTGCAAAGAAGTCAATTTTTTATGACCAGTTTTAAAAAAAAGTGATGTATTTGGGACATAAAGTATACTATCATAACCTTGATCCCATTGAATATAGTTTTGTAAACATAGTTATCTTTTTATCTTTGAGAGTCTCTATAATTTTACAGTAATGAATTACATAATATGATGGCAACTCATTTGACGTTTAGTCATAAATGTTTCTGAAATCAAGAATGTTTAAGTAATAAATAGATTGTCCTTTATGTAACACAATTACTGCAGATTTCCTATTTTTTATAAATTGGATCATACTATATGTTTATATTTCTCTACATTTTCTAGTCTCTTCATATGTAAGGTAACGGTTTTAATGCCTTGCTGACTAAGGTTTTAGTTTCAAACTACATCTAATGTTAAAATACCAGTTATCCATCAAAAGAAACAATAATATGAATACAGTTTTTGCTCTCTTACTCTTTCCCCTTTCCTTTTCTTTGATAAATCAACCTTACCTCCCCCTTCCCCTGAGTTTAACGTATCTAAGGACTGATTACCTCAGTTCTCCAAACCAAAAATAAAATCATCTGGCATTGTGTAAACTCTTATTCTCAATCTTCAAAAAAATATGGTATGTGGTACTTCTCATTTAACAATACATTTAGCTGCCCCTTGATAAATAAAAAGCATCTCTATATATACACACATATACATACCTATACACATTACAAAAAATAGTATAGCAAATGATCCCGAGTGTGCGCATACCTCCTAGTTGGTAGACTGCAGACAACAGCATGTTGGCTTGCATGTTAATCTCTAGATTAATGGTCCTAGAATACCATGAGCATGCTTTAATAGAATTTAATTTTGGTTGAGCTTGCCCAAAATGTGTTAAAACTAACCAGTATTGTCCTTACTATTAGCTGAGAATGCTGCATGTCACATGGGAATGATTAAGGCTGGTAATCTAATTTATACTTTTTCTCTTCTTAAAAAGTATTATATAAAAGCTTGATTGACCAAAGTTATGATGGGTGACAGAAGTTAGTATCTATAGCATATTAAAAATTGCAACATTGAATGTAAGAGGAATGAATGGTAAAGTTCATGACATTAATGAATGATATGAAAGAAAGAATATAGATATACAGTGGTACCTCTAGTTACGAACACCCCTCCTTACGAATTTTTCGAGATACGACCAGCTCCGTCCCCAAAAATTTACCTCGTGTTGCGAACCACCTCGAGTTACAAACCGGATCCGCGGCCATTTTCCCTCCCGTGACACGTGGTCCGCGGCCATTTTCCGCCCGTTCCACGTGGTCCGCGGCCATTTTCCACCCGTTCCACGTGGTCCGCGGCCATTTTTCTGCCCGTTCCGCGTGATCCGCGGCCGTTTTTCTGCCCTGCCACATGGTCTGTGGCCGTTTTTCCGCCCTGCTGCGTGGTCCACGGCCGTTTTTCCGCCCCTGCTGCGTGGTCCGCGGCCGTTTTTCTGCCCCTGCCGTGTGGTCCGCGGCCGTTTTTCCACCCTGCCGTGTGGTCTGTGGCCGTTTTTCCGCCCCTGACACGTGGTCCGCGGACGCCGGAACGGATTAACGGTAATTACATTGAACCTTATGGGAAAATTTGCCTCGTGTTGCGACCAATTCGAGTTGCAACCAGAGTCACGGAACGGATTAAATTCATAACTCGAGGTTCCACTGTATTGTGTGTCTGTGAAGCTAAAAGAAAAAGGAAGGAGGTGACATCTGAAGAAGAGGGTCTCATCTTGGGGAGCGGAATTAATCGGTACATGCAGAGAATGAAGGTATAAGGTTAATTTTGAAATAAAGGGCTTATATATATGTATGTATGTGTATACATATGAATTGGTGTCATCTAGGTTATGGGTGACTATGAAAGTTGAAATCCATAGGTTGGTGGCAGTTGTATATTACAAACAAGTGAATGGTGGTAATAGAAAAACCATAAATGAAAATTATGCAATATTCTGAATGAATATAATCCAAAAAAAATATGTTAGGTGCCGTGAATGGATGAGTGGGAAAGTGACAAGAGAGTATAGAAAAAGTGATTGTGTCATTCAGAGATCCAAGAGTGAATGATGACAGTGTCTGGTGAGTATCTGTTTAGAAAAAGGTCTGCTTTTAATATATGGTTTATGTATAAATCTATTCATATGTACATATGGTAAAAGAATGAATATACATCTAAAAGCATGAACGATTTGATATTATGTGATAAAAGAGGGAATTAGAGGGTAATGAGTAGTTCTGAATGTGGAACAATCTAGTTTTTGGTAGTGTCAAAAGTGGACTTGGGGGAAAATAGATATATAGGAAAATGAAAGAAAAAACCTAGACTGAAAGCAGAACAACTGCAGGAAGGGAAAGGAAATGTCCTGTATGAAAAAAATATTAGAAGATAGCTAAATCTTCCAACAAATGAATGAAAAGTGTGCAATGGCAATTCTCCTTTGACTTTTCTCAGTAACAGCCTAATAGGAAGAGTGTAATAAATTGAGAATCTTTTCAAAATGAGTGGGCTTAGTCAATAAAAAAAATCAAGTCTTCTATTATATGTAACGAGGTTAGGGAATTAACAGGCGTGAAAGACAATAGAACATGGAGAAAAGGTAAATGAACAGCTCATTCAGAGAGGTGTCACTCAGCCAGCTGCTCCAGTCGAGAATGTATACACAGAACAAAAGCTTTCTTTTGACTGTTTCATGTCTGACCCTTTTGGGATGGGATTTCTCCTTATCCACTATAGCAGTATTGCTCACCCAGAAAGAGAGTAGCATGATGTATACGTGTGTGTATATATGCATGTATTTGTAGCTAATACATATTGGAGATCATTTCTTTACCTTCCCAGTAGATTGAAGCGATCTCTCTGAAATAGTATCTTACGATTCTGATTGGCCTTCTCAGGCACATCAGCATTAAAATGTATAAATAATGTTTTGAATGTAGCCAGCACTTACAGTCAAATTAGTAGGTGTTCTTCCCAATGTGTGTATGCCTCCTCCCAAAAATTTGGAAAGGCACTGAATACTCAGTGTGAAGGTCCTTATTTGGCGTGAAAAGAGGCATTCAACCCCACCCTCATCTTGAATGAATATTGAGCTGCAGTGGATGAGGAGGAAGATATTTCTCCTTTTCTTAAGTTAGCTGTCAGGGTGGTCTGTTCCGCCAAGAGCTTATCACTTAAGTTTGTTTTAACTCTGGCATTCTTATAGTAATAATTGGGAGGAGGAAGACGTCTGAGAAAATCTTATACCGGCCTCATTTACTTGATTTCTGCCTACTTGGGTGGGTGGCAGAGTGATTAACCCAGTGTTTGTGCGCTTCCTCACAGCTCACCAAACAGTAAGGACATTTCACTCCATTCATTTATCTTGTGTTTTAAAAGCAGAAGCTCATAGATCTTCAATGTGAAGTTTTCCTAGTGGAGCTCATTTTTTCTAGTGTCATTTTGAACGTGAAGGACAAAGCCCAAACCCTAATCTTGAGAGGTTTTCTCTGTCCCCTCTACAAATGGGTTAATGGGATTATTTAAGAAATGCACATTTTTGTGAGTAAGCTCCCCAAACCTAAAAGCCCTGATCAGGGCTACGTTTGCCTATCAGCAGGAACAGACTGCAACATGGTGATGATTAAAATAACGTTTTAAACCAGATCAGTTTAAAACGTACTTATTGATAAAATACATTGATGAAAACATCTCATGGTGAGACTTGTTTCACATAGTAAATAATATCATAGTGCAATATTCCTTATTCATAGAGATCATATCATATCATATCATATCACCAAAACAAATGATGACTTAATAAACAAAGGTTATATGGACCCCTTGGTATTTAAAACTATATATTTAATTGATTTTCTAATGGACACATCTCTGTTACCTTAGCAATAAATGGGAATAGCTTACTTTGTCCTGACTACCAGTAAACACCCTGAAAAACAAAATTGTTCATGGAAACAAAGAACAGATGTAACATTTCCAGAAGACTTGGAGTCTGTATATGGGTGTTTTGTGTGTGTGTGTGTGGTGTGTTTGTGTGTGTTGGGGAGGGGAGGGGAGGGGAAGTTCTTTTATTCCTTTGCAGATAGGCAGAAGTTGGAACCACTGCAATGTTTGTTTTTTTAGATCAGTTCAAAAGTTACTTCGACTCATTTTTTAATTTGTATCCTGACTGAATTGGAGCCTTGCTGCAGTTAATTGGTTGGAACTTCCTATGCCTGTGATGACTTTTACATAAATAAATGTAGCTTGATATCCCCAGTGTAATATAGAATTCGACCCACAGTCTGTTGTTAAATCAAACTAATGCTCTTGTGTCCTTGGGAGAAAGAATGAGGGAATACTTATTGGTGACATTTGGTAAGATTTCCTGAGAATGCTAGAGAATATTTGTGCTTTTTCATAATTGCCCTTTTTTATTCGTTCTGGGAAGATCTAATCTATGTTTATAAAATACAGACCTGCATGTCCAATTATCTGTAACTTGCATCAGAGAGAATGTAATATATGAATAAATGTGTTCCCATTGTCTGCAGGGGCCTTACAGATGAATCTGAGATTCTGAAATTCTTGCAACATGGCACATTGGTGGGGCTCCTTCCTGTCCCTCATCCCATCCTGATCCGCAAATACCAGGCTAATTCTGGTACTGCTATGTGGTTCCGCACTTACATGTGGGGAGTTATATATCTGAGGTAAGCTAGCAGGATACTAGCCAATTTTCTTTTACTTGTCAGTAGCATGCTGGATGAGAACACTCACTGAGTTAGAAGTAGTAGCCTGAGGTTTGGCTTGGTCTTTTAATTCAGTGGTTTAGGATCACAGGCTACCCTCACAGTATCAGCCAGAAGAATTTACATTACAAATTCATTGAATGTAATTTGCATTACTTTTGTGCTTCTGACTCATTGATGCACAACATATATTACTTTTTCTTGAAATTGTGTGATTCTGACATGTCCAGATTCTGTACATGGAGTAACATTTCCTTTTCAGTAAACTTTGTGACGTTTTGTAAAAAGTGACCAAACTCTTCTCACTACCTGAAAGTAATATGCATTTGGGGCTGAAATGAATTAGGATCTGAACACTTGAAAAAAATAAAAGGAGATTTTAAAGTTATTGCTAGTTACTAAAAATGAAAAAGGGCAACAGTTTTTCACTAGCCCATGAAATACTGGTTTTAAATGCTGCATTTAAACTGAAAGATAAATTAAATGCTTGTAAAGTCCTCTCTCCTCTGGGCTAAAGTCTCAATCTATACTGGAATTTAGTTAGAGGAAGTATATTCAAGTGCAGAACTGTGCTATTCAATTAATATGTAACTTGTTCCTAACTCACTTCATTTAGCTTTGAACCTGAATCTTAGGATCTTTTGCCATCTCATTTTTGTTCTAGTTTACTTTTGTAACATTTGCTGAAATCAGCGCCTAAAATTAAAATGAAAAACAAAATTGAACTTTAGAATACCTTCATAGGTGATTTCTTAGTTAGAAAAATCATGTATGTTATCTTTGCTCTCTTCTGATTTAAAAATCAAGTCTCTCCTAAAAGAGATTGGGGTAATGAGAGGATGATATTTACAGTATTATTACATGTTGTACAGGAGTATGGAGGTAACTTGAAGAAGGAATGTATGAACTGTTAGGTAAACATCTATTTAGCCCTAGGAAGAAAGAGAGGGTGAGAAAGAAACTTGAGATAACCCCACTGAAGTGTAAGAGGAGGCAGAGGAAACCTGTCAGGCTTTCAAGATTCTGTTATACCCTACAGCAATAAAGTAGAGTTCCAGTAATTCTTTGTGGTATCTGTTTCCTGATCTGGCCTGCCTCAAAGGGCTGACCCACGTTTGAAGCGAGGAAATTAAGTTTCTTCAAATCTGTCAGACTGGAGAGGTTTCTAAACAGTCCTTTGTTGTTAGTTGTTCCAAAGTAGATAATAGGTTGGCCTCTGTGAGAACAGAATGTTGGATTAAGATACAAGACAAATGTTGGACATTTGTCCTGTATGTTTATAATTCTTATTCCAGAGTAACTCTCATGGACATAATACACTTTAAAGGGTACATTAGTGCTAAGGTTTTCAGAAAACTAGATTACAAATGAATTGGAAGTGTTGAAGTAGCATAAAAAACGTCATTAGAAATGACTGAATATTAAATAGCTTGATTCTCTATATCTCTGGGTCTATTGATTTTGTTTGTTTGCACACATAAAAAGTGCTGGAATGTAGTGATTTTCCTAGTTCTGCCCCTGGAGTTTTTGTTATGTAAAGGAAATGACTATCTGCTTCTCTTTAGGAATGTGGATCCTCCAATCTGGTATGATACGGATGTAAAGCTGTTTGAAATTCAGCGGATTTGAGGAATGGAACTTGCCTCCGGTTGAGTAGAAACACTGGAAACAAGGATCTTGCTGTGCGCTTCTCCATCACAGCTCCTTCTCCATTTCACTGCCTCCTGCATGTTCTAAAGGACAATCACAGCCATTTCTAGCTGCCTGGGAATCACACTGGAAACCAAACAAGAGCTGCTCAAATCTTCCCCATGCTTTTGGTGCAATTTGGAATCTGACTAGCTACCTCAGTGTTTCTCAACCTTGTCGACTTTAAGGTGTGTGGACTTCAACTCCCAGAATTCCCTATGCTGGCTGGCTGGGGAATTCTGGGAGTTGAAGTCCACACACCTTAAAGTCGACAAGGTTGAGAAACACTGAGCTAGAGAAACCATCTTTTTACTCCCTAGTCAGATTCAGCCTTTATGTAAAAAGACATTGAATGTAAAGAATTAGGAAAGCGGATCAGTGAAGGAAGCGCGACTGCAGGAAGTAGCTTTGTGGGTTTTTTCCAAAGAATGTAACCTGTCAGCCCTTTCTTTCACAGTCCTCTGTTCCCATTCCCCATCTCCCCCAACTGCTTTACTGCATCAAGTAGGGGGTGGGAAGGAGTTTCATTTAGGAGGTGACTGTTGACCCAGCAGTCCACTTATTTATGTTATTTCAGGGCAATCTTTTGGTTTTGTTCACCCTCCCCTGTCAATGAAAATGTGCTTAATTCCTTTGTCCTGGCATTGTAACCGAACCCTCAAATTCTGCTTTTGTTTGTTTGTTTCCCTAACCTGGTAGGAGCTCCTTTTAAATATGGATGTGTGTCTTAGGTATTTCTCACATTTTAAAATTGGTGTTTATTGCAAGAATTGTCTCTGGAAAAAATATTGTAATGTGGGACATTTTGAGAGATGAGGAAACAGCTTGGGCACATGCTATTTTCAGGGATTTAGAGAATATTGGGGGTTTTTTTTCCTTAATGTATTGAAATGAGCAGTCAAACTGCCGGAATGGAGTTTAGAATGTCACATAGTGTGGCTTGTATTCTAAGTTGATGAATTAAATTATAATTGATTTCAAGTAAGAAAAATATCTACTCTTGCTTGTAAATTTTCAGCCTTGTCTTGCAGGATCCAGTAGTACCCTAGTAGTATTAGTGTGTTCTTGCTCACCACAAAGGATGGCAAGTATGTTATGTAGTGATCTCCTTCTTGCCAGCTTTGATTTGAGCCCCAGCCAGAGAATCTAAAAATTGGGAGGCTGTTTTGACATAGCCCTTCTCTCTCTCTTTTTATAAATACTTGTCTTTTTCATACCTGAAGTTAAGTCAATGCTGTCACCTTGTGGCATAGGAAAGTGCAACCTAACCCTGTAAAACTAATACCAATGCAATTTGTTTTTTCTGCTCAAGAATAGATATTTTCAGTTTTTTTAATACAACAAAGTGAGCAAATTATAGATACTAACTAGATACAATTCTGGAGATTTAGACTGGGGAAAGAATAAATAAGAAGGCCATTGTTGTTCCTCTTTGACATTTCTCCCTTTGCCATTCATCATTTCATTTCCTCCTCATTCACAAAACCTGCTATTTAATTCCTCTTACATCCCCATTGACAGAATGAAAACTGTATTTTCCTTTGAATGTCTTTGGTGATGCCTAAGTAAGGTTCTGATCAATGGCACCATATCTGTACCTCACTGCAGAGTAAAGGTTCTTGTTAGTAAATGCTGATCTGTGTCTTCACCTGTATACACAAACACTCCCATGTATGTGTGTATGCACACTTTTGTGATACTCCAACTTTTTATTTTATATTAATGTGTGTTTTTTTCTTGTGAATTTATCTTGACTTTTGCTTTCTTTAGCATTGCAGCTCTGTTCTTTGTTCCATGAAGAATCAAAATTGCACTATAAACTATTTACTTTACATATGGAGATAAAATTATCTTAAACACTGTAGCTGGCTTTATCTATATCACAAGAGTTTATTAGCTTATTTGTGTTACTGTTTGATTTATGATGCGGTGGCATTCTTTGCAACATGTACTTTTCCATTAAAGGCATGGCTGCAGAGGAGCTCTTGGATCAATATTTTACTGTTCACCTGAAAGCAGCATCTGAAAGAACAGTGGTGCGGCATATTTTTCACAAGCACATTTGCTGGTGAGAAGAATGGGATAGGTGGACTGTACCTTAGATTCTATAAGAGTTTGTGGAATTAAAATGTACAAAATGAATGTACTTTCAGAGCAATGTAAAGTTTAAGGAAATTGACATGAATTTGCAAGCTGTTGTGACTGAGGAATGTGAGAATTCTCTTTTCAGAGTTTGAAAGATATATTTAGATTCTGGGTAACTAGTTGGTCCAAGGGCCACAACTCCTGCATTTGCTCCAGACTGCTCTCCTTGCAGGGACAGCAGTCTTTATTGCCAGAGCTCTAAACGTTTCCCTGCTTTTTCTTCAAAAACCACTAACCTTCAGTAAGTTCCCTGGATGGGACCTGTGAGGAATGGGGCAATTTTTAAGGGTGCTAATTGATCCAACTCTTATTTCCTCTGGCAATTCCTGTTGGCACAAAAGAGAATAAAACTAGCCAAAATGCGAAGCCCCAACCCCTAAGAGCATTTGTTCTTTGGTGTTTGAGCGAGCTAGCCTCTTTGGAACAGAAGTTCTCTGAGTGGAGCCTGAATGAACCTCTTGCAGCCTTGATTCTCTAAAATAAGAGTTGTGAGAAAGCCAAGCCCTGGACTCTATCCTAGTAACTCTTGGATGATTTATTTTACAAGAGAGCAATAAAACAAATGTTTACACTTCCACCTGTTAACTTTTATCAAAAGGAAAGGTTTGGACCTTATTAAGAGGTAGATTGATCACAAAGCTTGGGTCAGTTTTTAATCCTCTATATAATCAAACATCTATTATAACTTGGAGGCAGTTTCCCGTTGCTGCCTGTTTTGTTGCATCCTGAACTCTGGGCAAAGCAATTAGAGCACATGTAATAAACCTGGAAAATTTAGCTAATTTTTATCTGTTTTAAGATGTTGGAAGCTTTTCAGGATTCCCCGCAGTTCTGCCTCTGTATTTTTCAACAATTAAATTAGTGGTTCTGATCAGATCGTGAACTTGATATTTTACTCTGCTTTAATATATGTATTCTCATTCCAGTCTTTATTATTTAGATACTTGGTGTGCAAGAGAAATAGTGAAAACAGGATTATACCTCTGGCCTATCTTAAGTTAAATTTGTATGATCCTGGTCTAACAAGACAGTTTTGGAAGAAGCAGTCATTTCATCATGGTGTGGGGATCATCTGAACAAGGCTGCCCAGTGCAAATGGGACTGTTGGCATGGTGTGGTATCCTAAATAGAGTTGTTTGTTGCTTTGTAAGGAGAAGTCCTTGGCCTTTTCCACACTTTTCATCATTTTATCAAAAAATTTGCAACAGATCCCAGATATAAAATTTGGATTGTTCCAAGGTATATCAGAAATGTGAGACATTTCCTTATTATCTGCTTGATATCAAAATTATGTTTCATTCCTCCTGAATATTACTTTTTCTATTTTACAGTATGCCATATGCTTTATTGCCTCCATTGATGCAAAATGTAAGGCAGATTGTCAGAAACATCTCAAGAATGGCCTTATAGTGTGACAGAGACATGATATACATGATCTTTGTGTTTTGATTATAGATGTAAATGGGTGCAACACTTGGGACATTTTCATGCTTTTTTTCAGAATAGATGGGTAGAAATGTCCTTAACTTAAAATGGTCCATTTCTCAGTCTGTGCACAATGATTCAAGCATATCCAAGGATTGATACAGTAATGGAAAGTGGCCATTTTACCCAAGGGATTGCCGTGCTCAACATAGTTTACCTCTCTTTCAAACATGGCATTTGCCTTGTATTCCTAAGGTTAATAATTGTTCAGCATCACTGTAATTAGATTTTGTAGGTAATGTGTACAGAACAAATCAATCATATAAAGAGCTATTATGGAGAAATGAACCTTCAATTATTAATGGACTACTTACCCACAGAATCAGATTGTTGTTCTTTCTGATGTACCAAACTATTCAAAATGATATCACAAATCTCTCTAATGTGAAATTCTCATAATAATTATATCCATTTTATTACCGGTCTTCATAATTGCATTTGTAGCAGAATAAAAACAGCAATGCAAGAAACTTTGGATTTGCTTCAGGCAGATCGATACACCTCCAGAAGATCACCAACAGAATGCATTCTGTAGAACACACCCAATGGAAGCCCAAAATTGACAATGGCAAACCAGGTGGAGTAGCCATAAAATGACTTCTCTATTCCATTCTCAAACACTGGATGTGCTCCAAATGATGGCATAATCCACAGCTGGAAAGGGATGTAAAAATAGAGCAGGTATCAGAAAACATTGGTTCTATGTTGGTGGGATGTGGGTATATATATTTACTGTGGGGACCCATCGTAATTTTATCTTAATTTTCGGTACTGCTTCCTAGTTTCTCCACTTCTAGTGAGTGAAAATCTTTAAAACCTTGGTTCCTTATACTATACAAAGAGTTCAAATAAGTTTTTGTTCATTTGTTTTCACTGTGCAATTTCCCTGCCTAATTCATGGTCCAGGCATTTTCTCTTGGTAACCTTCCTCTTCCTCATGTTTTTGTTCTGCATCTTTAGTCATTTTTCTTAGCTCAGAAAATCCATTATGGAGAGAGAGATAGAAATCCTGCACAGTATTTTTAACTGATAATGCCAGGAGCCTTTCACTGCCTTCTGCATTAAGCTATTTTGACCCCAAATGAAAAGATTAATTGATCTTTTTGTGATTGCTGGCCCATGCTTTATATTAAGGTCTACTCAAATTTGTCCATTGTTGACAAGGGTGCTTGAAAATGGATGACAGGATATGAAAGCTAGCGTTCTCCATATATTTTGGACTACATTTTTTATCAGACTTGGTCACAATGCCATTGGTCAGAGATTTCAATAGAATAGTCATCCAAAACATCTGGAGGAGACTCGGTAGGTCATCTCTAGTACATTGTATAGGGTATACTTTTAATTATTCTTACTATCATTTTTATAAGTACTTACAATGATATTGCACATGATCAGGAAGCTGGAGATCTCCTTCAGAGCTCTTCTTTTCCAGTTCAAATGCCTGTAGGTCTGGATGTAAGTCCATGAAACTCTCTGGATTTCCTGTCTTTCTTCTAGGTTATCCATGTTTGGGGAACTGTCTTCACATTTCTCTTTTTCACTTTTGTCTGTCTCCTCATTGGCAGTGGATGGGGCAGGTTCTTTACAGAGATGGGATACAGTCCTATCTTCATTAGGCAGAACCTGGGTTGAGGTAGGCCCTTGAGTGGAATGTGCAGCAGGGTGAGGGTCCTCACTCACCAGTAGTGGTTGCCTGTGGAGCCCCTCAATGATGAAGATATTCTGGGAAATGTGTTGAATGATGAGGTTTACTGAATAGGCTAGAATGATGCCGTTCAACATATCTATTGGGTGTGTGGCCACAGTGGCTACAATGGAAAAATATGAGATGGCAATTTGGCCTAAGGCTGTTCCCATGAGGAGGATGACATCAAGGCTTCGGGTTGGATTTTTCAGGGTATCCAGCTCCCTTTCTTCTAGGGCATGGATAACAGTTCCAACCAAAGCCCCCACGGTCATTACAGGCAATAAACAAATATAGTAGGAATAATATAGTATGAATGATTTATGGCTAGGGAAAGAACCAGTGGCTTGGATCTGATATATCATGAAAATACAGATACCAATAATTATTGCAGCGATACCAAACAAAGGCCCCCAAATAACGCCATGGAGTTTGAATCTAGGCTGGATACAAGTGTTATGGTCCTGAGCTATGCGCCGGCCCACATTCTTCCACATGACATACAGCATGGAGCAACTGATCAGGCAATATTCTGTATTGAAGGGATATAACAAAATATATCCTTTTTGGAAGATCTTGCAGGAGATGGTGTTTAAGTATTTGCAGGAATATGTCAAATTACCTGAGCAAGATAGGGAAAATGAAGCATTATGCAGAAGGCAGCTATGAGATTTCCAGCTCACAAGATTTGTTTGGAATGAAATGCATAAAGTTATAATATGTAAACACCTAGGCTGAATAAGGAATTTTCTCAGACTTTGATACTACTATCAATAGAAGGTGGAAGGATTTATCCTTTGCAATGATTCTTTATAAATTTTATCTAAATCAGTAGCTAAGTGTTGTGTGCTCTTTTCTCTGTTGAGCAGTGAAATGCTGAGAGTGAAGGTCCAGCATACACCAAGTAATCCACTGGTTTATCATGCTGCCAGTTTGAGTCAGTATCAGGAAGCTTTAGATTATCTCGTTTTGTCACACTAATGGCTGGATTTGCCCATAACGCAGTGCCATGCAGCAACATCCATTAAGTGTGCATGTCAAAATTGGCACGGTGGTGGATGGACCATTGCCATGCAATTCCCACCCCATTTATATGCACACTGACACTGCATATATGTTCCGAAGAGGTGGAACCTGCATCACAATTCTTCATCTCCCATCTTGCTGATTTGGGCACATCTCCCCCCTGGTGGATGCCACGGCTTACTTGCTGGATACATGCATCAGTAAGCCAAAGATTTATAAATCACAGAAACAGAGTTCACACAACCTATTAAGCCAAAATCAATCCATCTTGTGACTTAACTCAAAATATAAAGATAGTTATTGAAATATGAGGGCTAGAACCCTCTGTTCTAGGATACATGTGGAAAGAAAATGTCAAAATCATTGGAATTAATTTACAACGGAGAATGACCCTTGCCTTCATATCTTTGCAGGGTCTGGTTAAGTTCTGATTCAATTTCTCTGTGAACTGTATCGTTGGTCACTGCTAAAAGCCATAGCAGGAGGTTAGTGGCCAAGGTCAGCATTAGCCCACATCTGTCAAAGAAGAAAACACATTTTTTATCATCTTTGCCATCAAGCTTTAGGAAACAAGTTGTATGACACTAATTTTTGGAATATTCGCTTTTTCCAGAACACCTTGCACACTATGAAAATCAGCATGTCAGTAGCTGAATTGGAGAGTTCTAAATGACACCTATATAAGAATGAAGGAGCTGAGTTATAATCAGAACATAGTTTTAGCCAAAAATACCATCCCACTCCAGAAGTGTGGCATTTGCTATTGAGACAATCCTGAGAACTTCACTTAACCATCGTAAAAAGAAACGGGGTGTGTGTGTGTGTCTGCAGAGCCAGGCTTGTGAAATCCTTTGCCACCCCTCAATAGCAGTTCCCCTCTGGGTCATGTGACTGAGAGGAAAAGTAGGGGGAGGGGTCTTAGAATGGAGCAGCTGGCGACATTCTAAGCCCCGCCCTCCTGCCTCTCCCACTCGAAATTTTTTTTTTCCCTCCACAGTCCCTGGCCTGATCTGGCCCATTTTCAAACTCAATCTTTATTTCACCACTTCTCCCTCATGGAAAATGTGGTTCCATTCTATTCAGTTTTCAGATTCTGATGGACAGAGTTCCCAGGTCCCTTTACATAATTTCTTTCCAACATTTTGCTAGATTGAAAAGAATAAAAAGACTTGAGACTTCATGCTTTAGAAGAAACTTTGAAAGGTAGGGTACAAGCTAAGAAGACTCCTCTCTTTTCCATTTTAATCAGTCTGTTCTCCTTTCACCCATACTGAGGAATTAGTTTGAATGGCAAAAGGAGGAGAACATCTAAGCCAGTCTTTTTCAAACTTGGCAATTTTAAGATGTGTGGACTTCAACTCCCAGAATTCCCATGCTGGCTGGGGAATTCTGGGAGTTGAAGTCCACACTTCTTAAAGTTGCCAAGTTTGAAAAAGACTGATTTAAACCTTTTGGGTTTATGCCCAATTTCATAAAAACAGAGTTAGAATTAGGCTCCTACTGGGGATGTGTTACTTTGTAAACATTTCCCTTAGTAATCAGGCATATGCTTGATACAAGACAGAGAATTAGTAACAGCCCTGCATAGAAAACAATGCAAAGCAATGGAAATCTATGGTAACACAAACATAACCATTTTTGTTGTTCTATCTGGATTTCTGTTTCATCTATAATCTTCTCTTATATAATTGCAAAACTTTTACCAACTGAATTTTATACCTGTGTTACATTGTCTTAGTCTCGTTAGTTATTTAGGGTAAACTGTCAAGGACACAGAAGGATAGGATATACAGTAGAGTAGAACTGAGCATTGGAAACTGGCTTTGAAGTATATATCTATGTATAATAAATAATATGCCTACCCATCAAGGTAAGTAACATAAGCTCTTAATCATGCCAGTTTGTTGAATCGCCTTCAGAATATTTGAATAAATACATCTGAAATATATTTTTATTAGTCGCTGCAAAGAATAACATGCACACGTTGCTCCCATCTGCTCCAGGCGCTGTCGTCTTTGCTGCTTCTATTTTCCTACCTGGTGAGGTTGTGCTGAACCTGGGTACAGTCTTTTGCGTGACACCATATGAAGTAAGTCTGAAAGTAATGCAGAAGTAAAATTAGGCACTAAGCACGAAAACACATGTATGCAACAACTTGTACAGTGTTTTGAAAGGGAAAAAGCTCAGTGTCTTGTATTCTCAGTCAAGGAAATACAGAATTCCAGAGACGAAGTGGTATTTCTCAGTATGTTTCAGTCATGGCTTAAGCAATGAGATACTTCTCACATTCTCCTCTTGGGTAAAGATGCTGGTTTAGAGCCTATGGGACCAGAGATACCAAACACACATGGTTATTCATGAATAGCACTGGTTACCCCTGGCTAACAAGAAATATGCATTTCACCCTTTATCTCCAAATAGAATAATCCCGACTTTTCCTTCTTTCCATGTCTATTGACCACCTTTCTTGGAGAAGCAGGAAGCAAAGGGACTAAGGAAGCAATGCCTGGGAGGCGCTGAGGCTGCCCTTCTCCTCCACAGGGTAAAGATGTCCTGGAAGCCCAAATGAAGGCATTGCAACCTCCCGTGAAGCATGTTACTGGTAATGATACCATATGCTGTATGGGTATAATACCTAGAAGGCTCATCTAATCTCTGAGCTAGTCTTCTGTTAGAAGTAGATGCCTTTTCCTCAACTGCTATCCTTTCTATACACTCTATTTAAGAGCCTATAGTGAAGCAGATCTATTACCTGAATGCAGATGAAGAGTATTTCTATGGATGGGAACAAGATTTCCATGTGCGATTTGCCCTGAACATAGAAAATGTCATACCCAATCCGGAAACTGTGCAAGACAACGCTGCATGCTCCGAACAGTATTAAAGACCCTATATGAACATACAACAACCCCCCCCAAAGGTTTTGTTAGCAATGAACATTTGTCACGTGCACCGAGAAAGCAGCATATTTAGAAAGTGAAGAACAAATCAAAACAGCAAGAAGTTTCTCACAATTTCCAGAGTCTGCAGTATTTATACAAAAAGTGCTGAATGTATGTCGTCTGTACCCTAGGTGATATCTATGTGTCACCAGATACCTTTTCTATGGTCTTTGGACGCTGTAAGGAGTAGCCCTGCCTGAAAAGGTTGCTCACTCCTGCCTTAATGTAACAGGCAATCTAGTTATTGTGAGAAAGACATAGAACAACAATACTTACCTTTAATCCACTTAGCTCCTGCATGGGCATCCTGGCACCAGGTGGCATATGGTTTCCTTCTAGTGAACACTAAATAGTATGCCATCCAGCTCAAGGACAGGATCTTGAGGATGGACAGGAAAATCCAGACATCTTCCACTGTGATGGCTACCTTGTTGAAAATCATGCTGCATATGAACGCACTGCCAAGAAACACTACATTCATGGCCAGAATTCCTGAGAAGAGCTGCCCGGTCTTCTGGGCCTGCTTGTCACGGTGTAATAATGAAGAGGAACGCTGATGGAGCCATGACTTCTCAGAATGGATCTTCCAGGGCTCTGGTTGTGTAGTCATCGGTTCATCTCCAGCTTCTTGGAGTTGGTGTCCCTCCCCCATTATCTCCTTGCTGTTCATGATTATTGCCTGATAAGGATATTGCTTCTGGAATTCTTTATCTGTGGTATTAAACAAAGTTAGATTAGTGAAGGCTTAGATGTAGGTCCTGAGTACCCAACATGGCATCTGTGGCACATCCCTTGGTGCTGATGAGGTTTCTTGTGACACCATTTTTGGGGGGGGGTGTAGGTTTGTTTAATTAAAAAAATAGGCGCCAAAGTCTCTCATTGAGCAGATGGCATTGTATCTACATATTTGGCTATGTAAGTCAAATAAATAAATACATGCTGAACATTTCAGTAATTCATGGTATAACCTTGTAACATCCTGATCTATCCTCTAGTAAGGATCGATTCTTTCTGAAGCTGTAACATTTGCTGCAGACGCAGCATTGAATCAATGTGAATCATTTGAATCGTTTCATGTGGTCTCTAATGTTGTCACATTAGAGGAGACAATTCTGCCTTCTGGGTCCTATTATTTTCCTATGATAACATTTTTACACAAAGAGGGCCTAATACAGAACAGGTGGCATGCCAATAGCTTGGAATGGAAAGGAGGAATGCAAACATGGAGAGCACAAAAAATCAATTTTTTTTTCAAGATGGGAAAGAGATGTGTGTTATAGGTGCAAAATCAAGGGAGAACAATAAGGCTGAGGTAGCTGAAACAACATTGATTGATTGCTGACATATTTTGAACTGGAATTGGAAGGGTGGGGTAGGAAGGAATTGGAAAGACTGTTTAACTGGAAATGACATTTAGTTCCAAGAATTCTCTGGAGCCCCGTTTATTCTCTGGAAGCATTCTTAGAGGAAATTAAAATGATAGGGAGGTGAAGCTTAGAGTTCTATGCCCTTCTGTCTAGAAAAAAAATACAGGTAAGCTGAAGTGGTACAGAGCATCCTAACACTTCTACCTGTGGTGCAACACCACTAGTTTGTTTTCTGGTAAGCTGATGTTTTGTAGAAACAAACTATGACCCTCAAGAGAGCCCAAAACCCATTTTCAAAATTCCTAAAGTGCCCACACTGAGATAGGATCAGGAGATCACTGTCACGATCACTGACATCAAAAAGCCTAGCCTAGGCTCAACCACTTGAATTGCTCATATATGTGTGAAAAATAATAATAAGAATGCTTAAAACATGTACAAAGTCAACCATTTCATAATCACCTCAAGCTATTATGTGTCTATTTGAAGAAAGCTCAGTTATGGAACTTTTGACTTTTTAAAATATTGGGTATGTGAGAACTTTCTTGGTCACAGTTTGTTAGGCTGAATTTATACATCATTAAACCATGATTTGTTATAATTAGTTTTTGAATAAGTCACAGCAGGTGACTTCACACATGATATTAAGCCACAAACTATGGTTTATAGATCACAGTGGCTATATAAATTGTCCAATAAACCACAGTGTATTAACCCAGGCAATATGAACTATGGCTTTTGATTCTATTTTGGTTGTAGATCAAGAAATCATGAATAGAATTACCATAAATTAGCATAATATATAAACTCAGCCTCTTTTTCAGAGAAAAAGATTTTGAAGGTTTTCATTGTCCATTTGGGCCACACTATTGAGTTCTTAAGTATTTTTATATGACCTTTCAATCATATTCCCAATGATTTATAATAAAATGTTAAAATGTAAATGTAAAAATCCATAAAATCTAAAACTCAGAGAATTATAAAATTATAGAACTCTATCTCTAATACATTTTCCAGAGTACTTTCCTCTATTATTTTGCTTAAACATCCAAAAGTTTCTGTTTCCATAAAAATATTTTAAATAATGTGATTATAGTAATGTCTTCCAATAAGTAACAATATAAGCAGCTTATATTCCAAAGCAAAGAAGAGTGTGCAAAGTCAGAGTTGTGAGTTCTTCTTCCCCATGCTGGTGCTGCTCACGTATGTTAGACCAGAAGATGCCCCCAACCTCTTTGGGCTGCTATGTTCATTTGGAAGTTTGAGAATGTGTTGTGGGCACTTCCGCAGTGTAATAAAACATGGGAATCACATGAAAGCTGCAGAGTCGCTTGAATGGCTCTGTGCTAGACTGGTTTCCATTATGCCCACACAGCATGGACATTGATCCAGGAGAGTTCATAGAATCCTAAGGTTGAAAGGAACCTTAAAGTTTTTCTAGTCCAATTTCCTGCCCAAGGAAGGAATCCTCAGACCATCCCAGACAAATGGCTGCCCAAACCTTGCTTGAAAACCTCTGGTGATAGAGCTTCCATGAGTCCAAGTCTGTTCCACTGCTTAACAGCTCTCAGAGTCAGGAAATTCTTCCTTATTTTAAGTGTGGATCTCTCTCTGTAAAGCTTCCATCTGCTGGTTCTTGCTCTACCCTCGGGCACCATGGAGAATACATCCACACCTCCTTCCCTGTGACAGCCCCTCAAGGATTGGAAGTCTACTATCGTGTCTCCCCTTAGCCTTCTCTTTTTTAAGCTAAACGTACTCTGTTCTTTTAACTGTTCTTCATATTGGGCCATTCCCAACTAGAGAGGGCAACATTCACATTTTATCTTTTTACCAGTACCCAATTGGAAAGTAACTATACAAATGCAGCATCCATGGTCATTTTGCTGCAAGTAGTGCCAGCATAGTTGGAAAGACAGTTACAAGTAGCAGTGAAAAAACACGGCTTTATTGCTACTCAATAAAGTAAACTGATAGTAAATATCTAGCCATCAGGGGTTGCCTTCCCCCTCCGGCTATTTTGCCTTACTGCCTCCCCCTGTTTCCCACCATTTTTAGGTTCTCTCTTTTTTATTCCAAACTTTTCATTTGTTTTCTCCTTTTTTGCTAAGTGGTTGTAGCAAAACATTGAATGATAATAATCCTTTGGTTCCACTTCTGAAAGCCCTGAACATTCCATATACATTTGTGTGTATTTACACCACAACACTGGCCTCATGTAAACATCAATAGCATTGCAGCTTGTCCATGCAATCTGCTAGAGGTCTACTCAGATATAAATGCCACTGAATTCATGGGGTGCTTGCTCCTGGGGAAAAGGGGTATGGGATTGCAGCCTGTCACTGAAGCCTGAAAGCAAATACAGGAGAGGATTAGGGCTGGGGCAATAAAAGGAAAAGCACCTGGTAAATGATTTGCAAATTCCAAGAACTGAGAGTTGGTGCATTGCAGTACTAGCACAACGTAAATCTTGGCAAATTAAAATAAGGGACAGAAAAAAGTCCTAAATGCCATGAAGAAAAATAATCATTAAACAGACCGGACACATTTTAGAGGGACACTTTTTTCAAGGGTACTTGCATCAGACTTTATTAATACAGTAAATTAATTTATTTGGGACTTTTTGGCTCTTTGGTTTTTAGTGCCTGCCTGCCTGCCTGCCTGCCTTCCTGAGCACATGAACAAGATCTTTAATTCACTTTTACATGAGATGAGAGTCAGTGCCAATATTTTTTTTAAAAGGAATATAAAAACTAATACAAACTAATATAAAGTAAGAAAAAGAAAAGAAAAAGGAATCAAAGAGAAACTTGAAGGTGCAAGAAAGAAAAAAAAGTAAAAGAAAAATAGAAAAGAAAAAAAAAGATGATGACTGCAGCACAAAGATGCACAAAGATGGAAAGATTTGGTATTTCAATGGAGAAATGGTTGGTGAAGATGATGGAACTTGCAGAGATGGACACATTGACTTCTTTGATCAGAGAAAAGACAATATCTAGGTTTAATGTTGACTGGAAACCCCTTATAGGCTTTGTGCATGAAACAGAAAATAATGAACTTATAATTTATGTTTTTGATAATTAGAAAAGATAGACTATAGAAAGAAGAGAGTTATGTTGTAACCACAGAGTAAGAGGTAAATTTATAGTTGTACTTATAACTGCTGTAAAGAAGATCAGAAGCTACTTCTTTGTATCTAGATTCACCTTTCTGATAAGAAAGGACTACCCTCGCTCGATGAAAACAAAGCAACAAGAAAATACTTTATGCAACTAAAATAAATAATACGTTACTTGTAATAGTCATCCCTCCTTTAAAAAAACAAAAACGGATCCACCACTGTTCCCACACTGGCTCTTGCACCAGCCCTCTGATTACTTTTAGCAGCTGACACATCAAAGAGGCAGCCTCTGTGGGTTAGTTTTGTTACTGTGTCAACACAAAAAGAAATTAAGCGCTGCAGAAAAATCCCTTTCACAGTGAAGTCGATAATCCGCACATGAGGTTCCAGTAGATGGGAGCAGATCAAAAGATATTTTGAGAAGAGATCAGTTGGAGTCTGCACATCTGAGCCTCAGAATCTCAGAAAGGTTTATGGAAGGTGAAATAGAAGTCCGAGCCACAGTCTTTCCATGTTTTTCTTCTCATAGCTTTCAGGCCACTCAAACATGCAAAATGATATTTGCTGTTTAAAAAACCCTTCTACCTCCATCTTGCTCTGCTGGAGGATGATGGGGAATACTGGAGAAGGGACAGCTCCCGTAGCTATCATAATTATGCAGAAAATGGACTTCGGCAGTTCTGTGTTTGGTTTTAGCCCTTGAGTAGCAACTAACAAATAGAATGCACAGCTATGACAGACAGAGGCATTCCGTCCTTCACTGGGAACGGTCTCTTCCAACCTCCCCTCTTTGTCTTTCAGCACAGTAACGTCGCATACAAATGGTGGTGATATTATCGCAAACCAACTGATTTAAAAAACAAAAACATTGGCACGGGCAGCTTTGGCATTATATAGTCCATTGATGTCAAAGTCAAGTAAGCATGAAGCTGTGAATGAACCCCCCCCCCCCATTTTCTAGACCCATGCATCTTTTTAACATACCTCAGCCACAGAGCTACTTTAGATGCTGAGTTTTCATCACAATCTGCATATGATATTTTGGAGCTTGGCTTTGGCTAGGCATAGCCTGAGGATGTGCATGGTCTTGACCCCATGAGGATTGAGGCAGTAGATAAATAGCATAATAAACAAACAAACAAACAAAGGCCCTCTACCCATTTAAGCCCATACCCCACCTTCTGGCCAAAGGCCCAGATCCATTTAAGGTGTATTTCCATTGTTAACAGCACTCATGTCTGTTGGGTTGCTTTAGGACATTACTGGTTGCAGGGATCACTAGAGAACCCAAATAGTCTGGGTAGCCGGGGTATGTGTGTGTTTGGGTGTTGTGTAGGGATGGATTTTTAGGATTCATATATACTGATCAGAAATCCTCAGATCATATTTCCAAACACTCATTTAAGGCATTTTTCTTTTTGTCATTAAAGTCCCAGGAACAGAATCCCCTTGGGATTTGCAGCCTTCAACAAAGGGTGGCGGGCAGAAAATGCAAGGATTCTAAACTTGCTCTTCTTACCTCAGGACTGGTGGCTTAGCAGCAGCCTCTGCAGGAAAGGGTTCAGAGACGAATCATCCAGAGAAACTGAACTAACAAAAGGGATTTTTTTCTTTAAAATGCCATTTCTTCTCTAGGGTGGAAACGTTCTTTCTTCTCAGAAGAACTGAGAAGTCGTCAGCGGCATGCAGAGTTGCCAATGGAAAGAGTAGTTTGCATTGATTTTTTCCCTGTTGACTTTGGGGATAGTCTTGTCATTATATTAATTATGAGGCGGAGAGGTTCATTAGCCCAGGACAGCCCAACCAATGGGAAACGAGCACCTTTCTTTGCACCTGCCTGGTCAACTCCTGTTGACGGGCTTTGGACGCAGCTCCGAATGTGCTGAGCGCAAAGCCACAGGCGTTCATGACAAATGGCCACAAGGCTGCAGTTTTATAGCCATCCAAAGCTCCAGAATGGCCTCACTTCTGGCAAACTCGATAAGGTAACATAAATCTGTTACGACCTGCCACACCTGTTTCTTTGGTTTTGTCAGTTATTTTATTCGTCCGGCATATTATTTTCTGTGACCTTGAAGCCTAGAGAGAGATTGATCAAAATAGTGGAAGTTTTCTCAATCCCACCAGGAATGGAGATTGCCAGAGCAGGGTGATTCAGGGCACAAAATAAGAGCAAAGCTCACCAGGGATCCCAATTGAATTTGGGATAGAGTGTTTAATTTACATTTCATTCCACTTGGGGTATTTCAGGGCCAAAAATGTAGTTGAAAATGAATATAACACTAATAACAGCCGCATCAAATGAACCATGAAGCAATTTCAAGCTTAGAATGTGAAAAACTTGAAAAGTCTGAGGCAGCCTCCCCCAACCTCCCCCAACTCAATGCTATGCAGAGATGTTGAACTACAATTCCCAGCATTCCCAGCTCAAATTTTTGGGCTGCCCTTGCAATATGAACTTCCCTTTTAAAACACAGCACTATGTCCAAGTGCCAATCGTAGCAGCTACAGTTTCTGAGTAGCTTCCAAAGATAACCTATCCTACAATACATTAAACTAGTCAGTTCTGGGCATTAAAAGAGCATGACTTTGCTGGCTTATCTAGGAAGAAGGAAGCTGATGCAGCAGCTTCAGCTAGTAACGCTACAGCAGTTTCTGGCTGGCTGGGGAATTCTGGGAGTTGAAGTCCACACATCCTAAAGTTGCTGAGGTTGAGAAACACTGTGCTAGAGCTTATTCTGCACATGCCAATTAGTCGTGGGCAAAGCCGGGGTCAGGAACAAGCCCAGACCATGAACCCAATTCTTCTGAGAAGAGAAGAGGAGGGCTGATTTCTCCTCCTTGAATAGATAAACCACAGACCATTAGCTCCTCTATTGTGTCAAAACTGAAATTTGGTTTTGCCTCCATCATCCAGTCTATTACCAATTCAAGATATTGGTTCAGCTATTTTGTTGCTCCACCTGAAGAAGAGTTGGGGGTCATCTGTATGCCCCATAGAGTGCTAATAGCAGCATGATCATCTGGCTGTTTCAGAGGCAGGCATAATGACTGTGAGAAGAGTAAATATTTTTGGTTGTAGAAAGGACAGCCATCAGTCTTGGTGGAAGGTAGATGTAGCCATCTGAAAGCTGGATCTAATGGCACCTCATGTTTCCTATTCTTCCTTTATGGCAGCTTTTTCATTGTTTCTGGACTTGGATTACTGCTCTGCTGAGCCAAGCACAGATTGGCTATGGCTGGCAGATGGAGCAGAAATATCCCATTTCCAGTTGCATTGAACAGATGGGTGACCGGTCAGTCAGATGCTTCCCTGCAGGGGGGGGGGAAATCCTGCTACTAAAACAAGGATATGCTAGAATTCTTCTCACTAACACATAAGGCTTTTTAAAAATCATGCAGGGAGATTATTTGCCCAGAAGAGCCTCTAGGCATGCAATTTCTAGATCTGCAGTGGTCCAGTCTAGGATAAGCTTTCCCATCTTTAAACCGTTAAGATGGGAAAGCTCCTCCTAGGCTGGAGCACTGCAGATCTAGAAATTGGATTCAGGCATTGTCCATAGCCCTAATGTGACTTTTTTTTTTTTTTGCTTTTGTATAGCATCAGGGTTAACTTTACCATTTGACCACATCAAGTTGCTACTTCAAGCAGCAGACTGGGATTGAATAAAAATAATAAGGAATCTGATAGCACCTGTTCCGACTAACCAATTTTATCAAAAGGCATAAATAAGCTTTTGTGAGCTGCAGTTCACTTCTTCATAAAAGTTTATGCCTTTGATAAAATTGGTTGGTCAGAGAAGGTGCTACCAATTCCTGATTCTTGGCCACCACAGACTAGCACAGCTCTCCTCCTACAATGTCAGATTGGGATTGGATCACATTAGACCAAAGCCTGGCTGTAACTCCAGTGAAATCCAGTAGTTTTGGTTTTTAGTAGTTAGCAGATCATGTTGCTCAGATTGCGCTAAGGCAGTAAAAGAGGAAGAGAATTGGCTAGTTTTTCTATTTCACCATGATGCAATCCTCTTATAAAGATTGGGAATAGTGGCTGAAAGAGCATTAGGCTTGCAAATCATCATCAGTTTCCTCCTGCTGATTAGCTGCCATTGGAGGAATACCTTTGCTTGCACGTTCCCACCTAAGAATATAACTGGATTTCTCAATATGTTAATCAAGAGGTAAAATGTCATTAAGAAAGCAAGTTAATAGGAAGTTGCACAATATATGGCAATTTATCTGGGAAATGTCCTTAGACACTTTTATGCTTTGGTCCTCCAACACACACCTGTCTTGCTCAAAGATCAGAGGTATAAAAGTGCTTTGTGAAGGAAGCCATCTTATGTTTAAGTGAAGCCACCTTGTCCTATGTAGAGCCTTTTTATTAAAGTGTTATATATGCTGGATTGTCTGATTTTCTTTTATCTCACAAGATGTTCCTGGGAAAGAATGCGAGAATGTGATAAATCATCCAGCTGTACCAGCTGCAAAGGCAAACAAGGTGGTGAGCACTGGGGTGTGTAGTGATAAGAGGAAGCAAGATAATGAAGGAATGTTTGTAGTTTTGCTGAACAGATCCTAATTGCTACAAGTACAATTACTGTGCTGAATGTGCAAAACCATAAAAGACATGCCCAGAGAGAAAAGGGCTGAGTCCCTGTCTTTTTGCTTGCAAGCTAGAATATACATTAATCCTACTGCTGCAAACTGGACTCAAGGATTTCTCTATGACAGAGGTCACACTTTTAAATATTTGGGTTTTTTTTTTTAACTTTTCTTCGACTGCAAGGAGGCAGAGTAGTGATGTGAAGTCACATGGGTGGAACCAATTGTTTTCAGCCATGTAGTCCCAGGGAATTTAGGGGCCATTAATAAGGGAGTCAGAGCTGCCTGCAACTCATTGGCCAAGGATGGCCTGCTTTGTGCCCTGACTATGTCTTGCTAGAGTAAAACATGAAAATTAATTAAATTGGGCATTTCAGGTAATGGCATTTTGAATGTTCTGCTCACAGAAAACAAAGCTGAGATGGGTTGTTGCAACCTGAGGGAAATTCTGCAGACTATTCTACTGATGCTCATCAGCAACTAGTACTATTGATCTTGGAGGTATCATCATGATTAGCAGTATTTCATATCTTTGTCCTCCATAAAATAGTCTTTTCCCTTTTAAAGTTGACTTAATACGATTGGCATTACTACATCTAGTGGGAATGAATTCCATCTTTTAACAAGGCATTGCATGAAGAGGTATTTCCTTTTACCTTGACTGAATCTCCCAAAGTGTATTCATCAAAATAAATTGCACGCCAATCTCTGGTCAATAAAAGCTGCACAAAGCACTCTTTAGAGTTTAGGAATATGTTTTCTATCAATGGTATAAAACATAGCATTGATTTATTATAGTGGCTTGGTCTGCCCTAAATCTCCCCTGATGTGTCAGTTTATTTTGACACTTTCCAGTACCAAGAGGACACCATACAATTTGCTGACAATGGTTAGAAGATCAGCAGAGCAATTGGTTCCTTTCATCTCAATCAGAATGACCATAGCTGAGCACCAGTTTTTAGAGAAACAGTTTGGCTGATGGGCTAGAGTGACATGGGCTACAAAAAATGATGCTTGCAACTTGATAGTTCTTTTAATCAATTCCATAAATATAGAGTAGTCCTCCATGGATCAATAACTAGTACTAATACAAAGGTTATATGAAAGCACCTTCTTTTCTTGTGAATAAGATGCAACCATTTAGCCCTTCTATCTGCCCCCATATTAACCCTGACAGAGATTAAACAGGGACATATTTTGGTGCCTTTGGGGTTGAACCTCTACATTAATGTAATGCCAATAGTCTTCTGAGGGTTTCCACCTGTCTAAGTTGGCTAGTAGGCATCTTTCTGTGCTACTTTATGTCCACGAGGCACTGCCATGCCAGTGGATATGGGGAAAGCACTTTGTGTTATCTGCTATGCTGACAAGAACTGAAAATCAGTTGCCAGAAAATGAAGCTCACGCTTATTTCAAAGCACCAAAGAAGCACAGGTGGCTGATCAACAGGCCTCTAACAGGGCAGATGAAGATTTGGGTTGGCTTTCATGCTTCTGGCACCTGGATAGCACATTAGTACAGTAGCTTTAAGACAATTTTGAGAGGTTTACAATTCAGTAGGAAACAGTTTGAGAGTTGTGACCCAGCTTTGGGGCAGGATGTGTCTTCCAAGACCCTGGTCCCTTAGAAAGTGATTTTTTTAAAGAGCAGTTCTTTTAGTTCCTCAAGGGGTGCCAAATGCCCTTTGCTGCATCAGGATAATACTCAGATTGATTGAACCTCAGAGCTCTTCCTCATGTTTCCCTAACTACAAGCATGCCCTGATAATTATTTTTTAATGCCATGTCCTCACAATGTTGCCTTTATCTCCTCCACAACTGAAGGTTCTCCTGATATAATTTTTGCAATGGACATGATCTAGCATGTTCATTAATGATGTGATTGATGACCCAATCAGGGGTAGCGATCTGCCCAGCTCCTGTTGGCCAGTTTAGAGTGCTGCAGATGTAACCTTCTTCTCCAGTTGCTGGGAACTGCCCTCCATGGCCACTTTGATTTGGGCCATGTGGGAAAGAATGGACACCTGGCTTCCATAGATGCTTCTGCCCAGCACTTTCTTCTGAGAAACTCACAGTCTTATGGTAAAAATAACATTAGAAAACATTTCAAAGGGACCATTCATTGAAGTGTGGAAGGGAAGTAGGAGGGAGCTGTCTGGATTCAACCAACCCCATCTTGTCAGTTTAGTGTAGTGATTAAGGCACCAGGCTAAAACCCAGGAGAGCGTGAGTTCTAATCCCACTTTAGGCACAAAGGCAGCTGGGTGACCTTGGACCAGTCACTGTCTCTCAGCCCTGGGCAAGCCACTTCTAAAAAAAACCTTGCCAAGAAAACTGCAGGGACTAGTCCAGGCTGCTGCCAGGAATCAGCTCTGACTGGAAGGCCCTCCCCCTTCATCCTGCCAGACCTTATAAGGAGTGCTTTGTGGTTATTTTCCTGCCAGCAGCTGATGTGGGTGGGAGGGTGAATGAAGCCTCAGAACTGACCGATCACCAGCCTGAAACTCTCCTGGCTTTAACCCTGCAAAGATGATGCCATTCCTTTGCCTTGCTGCTAAGGCACAGTAAAGCTGGGTCCTGAGGGGTTACGGTTAGGCTTTTCTGCCAGCTGGAGAAATGCACATTGATGCAGGTGTGAGAAGGAACCCTATCGCTGCCTCCCCCTTGGCACTTAACCACTGCACAATCATGCTCGGACGATGTCAGTTTTCTGACTCACCCCCACAATGTGGCCTTTATCTCGGCCTCAGGCCATGAATGAAACAGATTCAGGTCATTTTTCCTTTAAAGATTCTGGCTGATATTTCCACATATTGTACATAAGAACTGGGGTTCTTTTTCCTTAAGCTGGGACTATCCAAGGTAAGAATTGCACAGCTCTCCCACTTTTCTCTCTCACTTCCTCTGTGTCTTCACACCCAGGAACTTTTGGTAGTGCCATGTGGATTTTTGCTAACTCTCTTCATCTTGCAGAAGACACATCTTAAGACACTCCCACTCAGAGAGTGCTTCTTTGGTTTCTGGATACTAATACTGTAAAGTGTTTGAGCCCTCCCCTTTGTCCACCACTCAGTTTGACCAATTAAAAGTGTACAATAGTTAACTGGTTCTACCTGGCTAGGCTGATTGGTGGATTGTTCCTCATTGGTGGTATTCTCAAGAGGGAGGGCAGGAGATCTAGAGAAGTAAACCAATCTTTTGAGAGCCTAGCTGACACTGACCTGAAACGGATGCAACAGAGGCTGGGAAGGTATTGGGGGTAGAGATGGCGAATATGATGCTGGTATTGTTTTCTGCTGCCCCAATGATGGGTGGAGAGTACTTTAATTCAGCAATAAGGAAAGATACTATACTGCAAACTGGGCTGCTTGGTGCCTCCCAGATAATTTGGATTTCTAATTGTCATTAGATCCAGTGTCAAAGGACTGTGATACTGTGTTCAAACATCAACATGTGGAGATGACTATTGGTTTCTAGTCTGCACTAGCATACTATGCAAATATAACTATAGCTTTCAATAAGTTATATTCAGTTATTTTAATGAAGTATTTCTATCCTGCCTTTCCATTAGAACACTCAAGATAAAAGAAGACAAATATTTTTTGAAAGCACACACCCATAATAAAAGAGAGTTTGAAAAGATCAGCATGCAAACACTGTATAGAGAAACTCAAAGTCTAAGTTATCTAAACAGCAATTCAACAGATCCAGTATCTACCAAAAGAACTGGCAGAAGATCTTTGAATATGTAGTAAGAAGGACTTCCCTCAAAAGGAGTACTCAGATATTGGCAGGAGAGGGAAACCATCTCCAGTGGAATTTGGTCGACAAGCAGGGATTAGGAAAATCATGAAATTGTGAACTTGCCGGCCAAATGAGTTGGAAGGGACTTCCATCTGGTCTCCCTTGCTCAGTGCGGGAATCTAGAACACCCTGCCAAGTGGCCACCTGGGCCCATTTGAAAACCTCCAGTAAGAGGGAGTCCATCACTGCTCTGTTAAGCAGACTGTTACCATCAAGACATTTTTGCTAATATTCAGCTTGAATCTCTTTTTACTTTCAACCCATTGGTCTTTGTTCTCTGCTCAGTGTCAGCAAGAAAGGTCTCCCCTCTTTTGCATGTGACAGCCTTACAGATATTTGTAGATTGTTGTTATACCTCAGCTGTTTCTCATAGGGCCTGGGTTATCAGCCTGATGGCTCTCTCTGAATCCACTCCAGCTTCTCTATGTCCCCTTTAAAGCACAGTGCCCAGAATGGGACAAAGTATGCTGAGTGCAGCCTAACCATGCAGAGAGCAATTGAACTATTACCTCCAGTGATCTGGAAGTCATGTTCCGTTAATGTAGTCCAAACATTGCATTAACTTATAGCAACCTCTGTTATACTGCTTGCTCAATTGAAGAGACAATTCTACTAGATAGCCTAGTCTTAAATTCTGCAGCTTTTTGAAATAGATCCAGAAATAGATCTTAGGTCAACCACATAGATCCAAAAGAGAAAGTGGATTGCCTCAGGTCCCCCAAGGAGTTCTGTGGTAGTGGGAAACTTCATGCCTCACTGTTCATTGTTAAGGCATCAGGCATCCTCCTATGCACTTTCAAGCCAAACATTATTAAGAGAGAATGCATTAGGAGGGAAGAATGCAAGCCCTAATGGACTTAGTTAAGAAGAAAGCTTCTGCCTGGCTTCTCCTGGGATTTTCCAAGATATCTGGAACAAGACAATTAAACTGAGGAAACTAAGAGAAAAACAGTGAGAATGGACACTGCCCTATTTCCAGATTGCTCCACCAGCCTCCCCTCTGAAAACGGACTTGCTCATCAGCACACTGCAGCTAGATTCACACACCTGATCTGAGTGTGTCTCAGGAGACCAATATGGCTAGATTCCTAGATCATCCTAAGCCAGAATGTCATTATTTTGGCCCAATTTGCTTCAACTGGAAACTATTCCCCTTTGCATTTTCGGCAGGTTTAGTAGGATTGTAAAGGACAAAATAGATACTAAGTATAAGATCTCCATTATGTTCCTTAAACTGTCAAAGATCTAAAGAACACTGGTTTGCAGAAGGTGGTGTTACTGCAGAACCAAACTTCCTCAAACCCCTACATAATATAATAGAACAAGTAATAACTATTATGGACATAATGAATATTAATATATGGATCACTCCTGTCTTGCCTTGGATTTGAAGGTCACATGGAAGCATCTGATTATTGGCTGGCCTTTGAAACTCCTTACTTGATTCCTTCTCTGTATTTTTCAGATGGCCTGTCTTGTTTCTTCTTCCCTCGTGCTACTCTGTTTCTTCAGTCTGCCTACCCTATGATTTCCCTTGAGCCTGCTTAGTCTGGCCTTCCTGTTCCTGAATGCCCTGTCATTACCCCACCCAGACTTATTTCTTGGTCTCTGAGCCAGCTGGACCACCATGGCATCACACCTTGCTCTGACACTGGTGGTCATGGGTATATCTGAAGGAATGACCAGGCTCCTACTGGACTGAGCGGCAATGCAATTTTTCCAGATTTAGTGGGAGATTTAGGGCTCTTCCTCACCTCCTCCTAACTTCAGCAAAAAGTCACCCTGATAACAGTTTCCATGCCACATCCTCATGAAGTTGCCTTTGTCTCATCCCCCACTTACAGCTGAGACAGCAGAAAGACATCTTTTCCATTCAATTTTTAAAGAGGTGTTTCCCTTGCCCTCCTGATACGGTATTTGCCACAGCATGATCTGGCACGCTTCATTGGTGATGTAGTTGCTAATGTGGTCAAGAGTGAGATCTGCCAGCATCTATTAGCCACTTTGGGTTGCTGTGGGCACAACCTCTCCCTTGCGGTTGTTGGGAACTGCTGTTTTGGCTTGGCCTAGACACCTGGCTTCCCCAGAGGCCTCTGCCCATGTGCCCATCTGTCTGACACTTTCCAAAGCATCTGAAGATTCTTATGCAGGCTTCTTCTATGCACAGGTTTTCAAACACAATTCTGTACTGCACAAAGGTCCATTGAAACTGGGCTCTGCCAGCTATGTGTTCCTGGTTCAGTAACCACTGGGTGCACAATAAGATCTTTGCTGCTTCTGCTAAGAAGTGGCTTCATGTGGCCGTCATTTTTACTGATTTTATTCCTTTGGGGAGGGCTCACCATTCTGTCTCCTCCATTCCAGATCCCTGGCTGTCTGCAGCCTACTTCTGAATGTGGCAGCCATGAGAATGGAATAGGACTCACTGCCAGCACCACCAGCCCTTTGTGGTATTTGTCAAGGCTGGTGCTTGCTCATTATCAATCACTCCTTCCTTCTTCACCACACATCCCATCTCTGCACCTGTGACATGCCAGGTGGGCTATTTTTTTTTTTTTACATGGGTTTAGTGTTCTTTTGAAAGAGTGTTAGACCCATGCTTGGAAATAGCTTGACAGACCATAGGACTGGAGCATTTCTGGGCCTGTGATCTGTTAGTTGGGCAACTTGACTGGCGGCTAAACAAGCTGTTCCAAGAACCCACCAACATTCACACAATCCCACCTCACCCCTCATTAGGGAGAATGCTGGTTATTTTCCCATCAGCAGTTGCCGCTTGGTCGTAGAGGAAAGGAAGGAAGGATCAACCAGTCACTTTCTTTAACTGGTCCCACACTTAAACAGCAGAGGCAATCCCAGTTGTTGGCCTCATTACTGTAGCAGGATAGGGCTTGGCAATCAGGGTAACAAATGTTCTGCTGGTGCAAGGACTGATGTGTAGCACTTTAACATGGCCATCTGGCTGTACCCTTAGGGGACTTTTTTGAAATCCATCTACTCAGTTTATTTTAAGCCGTTCACTATCAATTTCACGTTCCCTGACTCAAAGTGGAAAATACCTTGCTGAATTTCAGTGACTGAAATTTAATAGCATTGGTCAAAGTGGATGATTTGTTAATATTACATCCAACTATTAACAAAGATTACTTCCTGTTAACAAGTGGTCAGATCTGTAATCTAAAAAGGATGTTGCTGTATAGGTCAAAAATCCTTCGTCTTCATGGCTGAATTAAAATGCTATCTACAAGTCCTTGAATCAGCAGAAAACTATACTGGTGTAAAATTTGCTATTCTCCTGGTGATCCTATAATGTTGTTTTGGGCAACTGGAGAATCCAACCCTTTCAAACCAATGTCTCCCCCTCTTATATACCTTATTTATGGTATATAAAATGTGTTTAGGACAGGAATTGGTGGATTCCTTCAGCTTTGTTTCCCCCCCATTCACATCAAACATCACCATCCAGCAGGAAAACATTCACTGGTCACTCTCTTTAACATGGGATGGAGAAGGGGAAGGAAAGTTGTTCTGACAGATGGTTAAACTTGTTTTGCACAAGTGTTTTATGTGGGTGTGTTCAAAAAGTCTGCAATCAGTTGATAGTCTCCTTTTGAACATGGGTTTGGCACTAACCCAGAAGAGCTCTAAATCCATAATCAAAAGAAACCCAAATAATCCATAAAGCAGTAAAAAACAACTTGAGTCTCTTCTGCTTAAATATGCAGCCGCACCCCTGCCACCTCTGATCCAGTTCTTTGAACTGCTTGGCCCAGAGACTTGGCAGGGGGAGGGGGAGACATTGGTTTGAAAGGGTTGGATTCTCCAGTTGCCCAAAGCAAGATGCCCCTGGAAGACAAGGCTGAGAGATTGGAGGGGAGGAAGTGTGTCCCCAGTGGCCCTACCCTACCTCTTGGGGTCACTTGACTGCACCACTGATTGAAGGATCCATGAGGTTCAACAGATTGTCTCCATGGCAAAACCTGTGTTGGGATAAGGGGAAAAATACACTCGTACTGCTAAGGACACCTTAAGGCTGCCTCAGGTATGGGCTGATTATTATGTTTAGGCAACATGTTTTTGCTGTAGTTAAATGTAAGTGAGGAGAAGTTCACAGATTCAGCAATAATTACTGGCTGCGAGACGTCAAGCAACAAGCACTTATTCATGGATGTGTTGGAATGCTCCCATTCCACGTCACCCTGGCTGTGCTGGTTAATGACCACAATAAAGTCTTTCATTTCATTTCATTTCATTTCATTTCATTTCATTTCATTTCATTTCTCCGTGCTTTCCAAGTCTCCATGGTGGAAACAGCACTCTTGATCACAAGATACCATTTCTGAACAGGATGCTTCAAGGAAAATCAAGCAAGACATCAATTCACAAGCCATTTGTGAATAACCTGATTTTAGTTCTGCTATAAAGAACCACCTTTGCCTTTACTTTGGGTTTCCTATTCCCACATCCAACCTTCTGCCATCATTATGCCATACTGGCTGTAGCAGAATTATCTCTGAATCTTCCAAAGCAGCTCAGTGAAAAAAATACTCTGAGAGCAGGTTAATAAAACAGGCAAATAGTAAATTTCAGAAGCAAATACGATCTGCAGGACAAAGTGGAACAGTTTCTTTTTATTTTATCATCTGAGATATTTTGACTTCTGTGGAGCCTGTCATCCTTACTCTCAAGCCATTTTCCAAAATCACATTTCTTTCCATTGTAAATACAATTTCATAAGAAAAAGAAAGAAAAAAAAAGGACTCTTGACAGTGTGAATGGATGACTATCCTGATGATCAACCACAGCTCTAGTCAAATTCTTCCATAGATTGAAATATTTTAAAAATTAATTTCATTAGAATGGGTGTTACCTTTTACACTGGAAAGAATTTGAGAAGCCCAGTTTTGGGCCATGATAAAACATGTCAGAATGCATCCAGATGGAATCCAGCATCAAAGGCCTTGGGGATTTCCCCCCAAATAGGCTTTGCATATGCAGAGAGACAAAGACAGCGCCACCATCCTGCTATGCATGTCAAAGACTTACTGAATTCAGGAAGATTCTAAAATTGCCAGAATCTCCTAGTCCTGTTCAATTAATCACCACATTAATCAAATAAGGTCTTCATAATCTGTAACTGAAGCTGGAATATGGAACACAAATCTTGAAAATTAGGACCTGCAGAATTTATTTACTTTTGGAATGGAAACTGGTGATTCTACCCATTTCTCCTCTTCCTCTTATATTGTCAGCTGTGGTTTATAGCCATACAGAATAATTAAATTACATGATTTAAATTTAATACAAAGATGCACAAGATTTGCTCTGGGCTACCTACATCCAAATACAAGCATAGGAGGGATGTTTCAACAGCGGCCAAAAAAAGGAAGGATTTTCTAAAGCAATCTTCTCCAACCTGATTGCCGAAGTTCCCATCACTCCAGCAACATGCCCAAAACTCTTAATATGAAGGTAGGGGGTGACAGAAACTGTGTTTTGATACATGTGAAGGGACAACTAAGTTAGGAAAGGCTGCTGTAAAGGAATTCACACCATAGACTTTCACTGATAGCTGATTCCCCATTTAGTGCTAGGAGGGCTTGGTAACATAATGATAATTTTAAGCCAATGCAGAAGAATGCCTGGAATAATTTTTATGCTAGACCATCATCCCGAGTTCTGAACTGTACTAAAATGTGTATATTTGTGTTTGCGTGCAAGACTATGAAGGAAGCACTAACTAATCTAGCTATACATATAGCTGTAGATACTTCACATCATCCTCTTAAAAGAGATCCTCCAATGGGATACGAAGGAGAACAATATCCCCCTTGCTACAAACTCTGAGCCAAAGCAGCAGAGGAAGCGCCAACATCCTTTGGCAAGGCTGCCAGTGAAGCACTGCTAGAGCATTAAGGGGGTCAGGAAGTGTCTTCCTTATGGTGGTCCTCTTGTATCTGATTGTTTTAATTATCACAATGAGAATCAATAAATATATATTTTATAAAAATAGGCTCATTAAAAAATTAAACTATTGTTAAAAACTAACATTTCTTATTATGCTCCTGACAGAATAACCCTTTAGATGGACTCATACAGTCTTCAGGCCCTGATTCAGGACAGCAAGGAAGTTCCACTGAAACCCAGAACACTCCAGGTTTCTTCTTATCATGTATGAGCTACAACAGGGTCACACTACTGAGGCCTTCATAATTCACTGGAAAAGGGACTGAAGGGACAGGAAGGAATCTATGAAGCCATCCAAATGACACCAAGGTACAATTCAACATTCACTAAATACTTCTTTTAAGCTGAGTCTTCCCAGTCTGTTCTGCTGAAGTCAAAGTGTTCTTTAAAGTGACCAGGAATGAATCTAAGCCTATGTAGGGTCCATGATGTCAGCATTTCCTGGTAGAAAAAAAAAATAACTGAAGATAATTACCAAGAACAGGAGTCATTTAAATAGAACAAAACAGAGGTTTTGTTTTGGCTGTTGTCAGTTCTCCTGATAATGCCCACTAAATCTCTGGGCCTGGCACCCAAATGGAACTCAACCCCCTCAGCACAGCTCTTTGGGCTTTCAAGTCCTGGGTGGTATGAGAAACGTGGGCTCTTCTAGCAAGTTCTTCATTTCCCCATTAAGACATGATGTAGACCTCTGTTAAGCTAGCAACAGCATGCATCCGGTAGAAGATGCCGAAGGGCAAGCAGATATCCACAATGGCAGCCCACATGGGATAACCATAGAATTCAAGCTCTGTGGTGTTATCAAATTGTGGCCGGGCTCCGAACGCTGGCATAATCCAGAGCTGTTTGGGAAAGAGACAAAAAGAATAGCACTGTTAGCAAGAACAAGAAAGAAGGAGATGAACGAGGCACAATTCTTGATGCAAAGGATATCAGAGAGAGAAGGAACTCTCAAGCTGCTTAAACACAGGACAGCATGAGTCAAGAAACGATAACATCTAAGTATAAACATTTAACTGACATTATGCATCTGTGTCACTGAATCCTTTAAGGCAGTGGCCATGATCCAAGGCACCGTGGAATGCCCTGGAACAGGGTTTCTCAACCTTGGCAACTTTAAGAGGTATGGAATGCTGGCTGGGGAATTCGGGGAATTGAAGCCCACACATCTTAAAGTTGCCAAAGTTGAGAAACACTGCCCTAGAATTTTGTTAATTTTGCTCTGCTACAAGTAGCTGCACCTAATGGACAAAACCCAAACAATCTTGTTGCGCAGGGCCACTTCATGCCAGTATCCCACTACATGTCAGGAGTTCCCATTTCAAACTGAACGAGCAAATGGCTCTTTGTAGTGCTGGGCAGCTCCATTTCAGTCTACAAAGAGAGTCTCCACTCTGTGAAAGATACACATGTTTTGTTTTGTTTTGGTTTCATTTTTATACATTTTCTTGCAAGGATCCTGCCAGGCTTATGTGGTGGCGTTTCCACCACAGGAAGAGTATTACAACCCTGTCAGGGTAAAAATGAGGGATGATCCATTATATCTTGCCTTGAGCTCTCTAGAGAAAAGGCGGAATATAAATGCAAGAAATATGAAAGTCATTAATTTATTCAAACTATTTCAGGTGCAGTCAAATCTGTATGAAAGCAGGAAGTGCTGCAATGTATTCTTCCACAAGTCAAATTCAGCTTCTCCTTCCTTTGCAATGTGTTTTGGACAACAAACCCAATTTTTGTTTAGTACTCTGTCCTGTCTTTCCTCGTGCTTTGGGTGCTCCATCCTTTTACTTTGAAAAAAGGTGCCACATTTGTATTTATTTGTACCGCTTTTAAAAAGTTGAAAAACAGCTTGAGGAGGAGACAGATTTGCAGCTAATCTGCGTTCCACCAACTAGTTTCTCTTGAGATAAAGTCTATAGTACAAAGTTAAACAGACTCGAGGGGACATAATTCTACTGCAACCTAGTCAAATTATGCACAAATGTTACTCTCTTTAGAATGCTAGTTTTAAGAAGGCAAGGAAGAAATGGATGGCTGATCCTTGGCCTTTTCTTATACAGGCATCACCTATCACATTTTATGTTTTGCACTTTTCTTCCTCCCCTCTTTGTTATCCACCGGTGATGTGAAGCACAGTAGAGAAAACAATACAATATCACATGTCTGGCTTCCAGGAAGAAAGAAAAGAGAGATCAAGTAGTGGTAGCAACTCCATGTCTTTTGTATTTTCTAATTTGGTTTTCCTCAATCTAGTCCTCCCTTCATGTTTTACACTACAACTTCCATCATCCCTAGCTAGCTTGGCTGCTACTCTTGGGCATGCTTGCTGGGAGTTATGGGTATGTGTGTGAAGTTACAGTTAAGACAGTTCAATAAAGCCAGCAAAGTTTCATATTTCGGTGTGAGCATGCTTTGGGTAAGTAACAGGACTGAAGCTAGCTCTGGATGTGAAATAAGAGTGTCAAGCCATGCTTAACGTATTTTTCATGACTTCCTTATATCTTTTGCTATTCAACAACAAAGGAATTCTAATCATCTACATACTATACCTATCAAATAAAATTGTCTTACTTACAATTACATTACACAGGAGCAGGAATAATGAGCTTTCCTTTAAAAATCTCTTCCTCCAGCTCACTTTCTTGGAGATCCTGATAGAATGTGTTACTTCAGGGGAAGTCTGAACTGCTAGTCCTGGAGATGTTGTTGATGATAAAGCATTTCCATTCTCAGGGACACGGAGGGATACAGCATTTAAGTTGACAAAAGTGAGTCCATAAATATCTTTCTCCTGCTGGTCCAGTTTACTTTCCACTTTTAAGGGCTGTCGATGGAGACCTTCGATTATGAAAATGTTCTGGAAAGTGTGTTGGGCAATCATCAGCAAGGAATAGGTCAAGTTGAGGGCATTGATAGTATCCCTTGGTTTACTGGCCACAGTGGCCACAATAGAGTAGTAAGAAATGGCATATTGCCCTAAGGCTGCACCCATTAATAAGGCCACATCCAGAGTTCTAGTTGGGTTCTTCTCACGGTCCATGTCTCTCTTGTCAAATCTGTAAACAATGGAGCCACCCACGGAGATGATGGACATCAGGCTCAGGCAAACAATATTGAAAGTGTAATACATAGTGAGTACCTGATTCTTTATTTTATCTTTGTTTTTTGAATTGATCTGGATTTCATACACAATCAGGATTGCTATGCCAGTCACCATTATCAAGAGTCCCATTATGAAGCCCAAAAAGTAAGTCCTCTTGAAAAGCTTAAACTTGGGGTGATGGATATGGCTGACATGGTGGTCCATGATGCGGCCAACATTCTTCCACATTACGTAGATCATGGCAGAAGCAAAAAGGCTGTATTCAATATTGAAAGGATACAGCCAAAAGTAACCATTCTTGAAGATTTGGCAAAGGTTACTTTTGCAGCCACAGCTGTCAGAGGAGCTTCCTTTAAGGCCAACTGCAAAGAGAGAAGGATAGTATTTATCTTACGATGACTGTTTTATGAATTTTATTTAGATATTAGCCACCCACTCTGGAGCTAAGTGGTTAATAATAAGGAAATGAACAAATAAAGTATTTGTTTATTAAGGGTTCCTGAAGAAAAAAGCTCTACACTCCTTTATTTTTTTTTAACTTTACTGTTTTTGTTACTTGACATCTGTGTGATTGTGTCCATGTTTAATAAAGATCAATGCCGGGCAAGAGAAGAGAGAACCCAACTGAATCCTTGCAGCACTGAAAGACAGCTTTCCTCAACTTAGTGCCCTCTAGGTCAATTTGACCATCATTGTCATGTTTCTCAGTCAACTTACTCATTCTGTGTGAATTATTTGCATCTGGTTTTTTTGTTTCAGCCTTATGCACTGATTCATCTGTTACAGCAGACATCCACACTGCTAGATTGGTGGTCAAGATGAGCATCAACCCACATCTATAATAAAAGAATGGGGAATATTGGCTTAATGAATAAGCTTTATTCATTCCAAACATCCAACCCACTTTCTGAGACAGAGCAAAGCAACAATATTGATCAACCTTATGGAACTGTTACAAGGATAATAGTAACTTAATTCCAAAATGAGCCAGACTCTTCTGCTTGCAAATATTTCTCACACAGCTTCTTCCTTTTGGTAGAAATACCCCTCAGTTAGGCTGATAGAGCATCCCTATACTCCCCCCCCCATATGACATATTTGTTGTTGTTCAGTCGTTAAGTCGTGTCCGACTCTTCGTGACCCCATGAACCATATCGTGCCAGGCCTTCCTGTCCTTCACTGCCTCCCTGAGTTTGCTCAGTTTCATGCTCATTGCTTCAGTGATGCTATCTAACCATCTCATCCTCTGCCGTCCTCTTCTCCTTTTGCCTTCAATCTTTCCCAGCATCAGGGTCTTTTCCAGAGTCCTCTCTTCACATTAGGTGACCAAAGTATCTGAGCTTGAGCTTCATTATCAATCCTTCCAATGAGCAATCAGGGTTGATTTCCTTTAAATTGATTGGTTTGACCTCTTAGCAGTCCAGAGTAGCAATTAGCAAGTGATTGTTCCAGAGCTGCATAAGGCCCTTGAATATCTTTCTTGGGATACATAGAGCCCTCTTTCATCACAATTGCTGAAAATTGGCAGTGATTTCCCACCATTTTCAGGCAAGAAATAAATGAACGCTGTAGACTAAGCTGTACAGTAGGTTTGACATACAGTAATTAAACAAAAATCCCCAATCTCTTAAAACTATTAGACTACTAGAAATACAAAGGAAAATCCTGCCTGCATGATTGTGTCCCATGCATTAAGGATTTGGGGGCCTCTCAAAGTTGGCAAACTTGTCTCCAAAAGTTTGCCTACTTTTACTCCAAAGCAAGAAAATACTCCATTCAGAATTAGTGCCAGTTTTGATCTTTAATCTTTTAACACCATACCACCCAATGGAAAAAAATTCAGAAAAGGGGGGGGGAAAGTCCTCCAGAAATCCTCCCCAAATCCTGCATGATCCTTAGACAAGAGCTTAGTTTTTATCCTCATTGTCACCATTATTGCCAATATTGCTATAGATAATACATTGGGATTCTGCCTGCCCAAACTCCATTCAACCAGTGACACCTGCAGCTTAACAAGATGGAAAGACACTTTGCTGAGTGGTTCTGATACTCACCTGGTAAGATCCAGATGTACGTGAACACAGTCTTTGGCAGAGACCCACAGAAAATAAGTCTAGAAAGAAAGAAACACAGCTTCTAAATTTGCTTTCTATAGGAGATGTTCAGAAGCTACCCAGGATGAAGAAGAAACAGGGAATGTTTAGTTTGTCTCGCCTAAGAAAACTAACTAGTCTTGAACATATAAAGCAATTGACAGCATAGCATTCTGTTTTCCTGGGTATAACCAGGGATAGAGTTTCCTAGACTCCTACTAATTACAACACGTACCAGCCATTCTGATATGCTACATTTCAAGACATGTTACACTTTAGTTAGATCCCACAACTCACAATCAGGTTACAGACCATTTAATTAGACTTGGAATACTGGTGCACACAGACCAGTTGGTTTGCTATGCTTATTCCAAGGAACAAAGTATTATTAGAATTCAAGCTATCCTCTTGAATTGAATGGCACCCTCCTACCATTCAGAACATACATTGTAACCATGGCCTTTTAGCGCTTTATGTGGCTTTTATTCTCTCTCTCTCTCTCCCCCCCCCCCCCGCAATATGCCCCCCTTAATCATTTAGGATTTGGCTGCATATAAATGTGGTTAAATACATAACAGATGCAAGCTCACCTGGATGATCACAAACACAGCCTGCACAACTGGGTACATGATTTTGATGGCTGATAAGCACTGATAAGAGAAACTGGAGTAATATCCTGTCTTGAATATATCCATCACCAATGTGAGGATTGCAAACAAGACCAAGCCACCTGTTTTAGAAAGCAAATGTCATTATCTCCCCATAACAAGTACACAACCCAAACTGTCTAATCTAGTTCTATGGACCTCTGAATGTCTTCTACCCACAGCTCGTGAAAGAGGACAAGTGATGTCCCAGTTCTGCCAAAACCAGAGCCCTATTTTATTGACCCATCAAACTCATGAAGCTGGTTGATTACTCTATAAATCTTGCCTTGAGCAAGTCCAGCGTCCAACTTCAACTTCAGCATTAAACATTCTTTTCTACAAACAGTGCTTAGATAGCCGCAGAAGTCTTTCAAATCCTCAAGGCTAGTTTATTCAAGGAGCATTGGTGGCATCAGCTCCAGGTTTTTGTTGAGAAAGTAGACTTATGGTATACCACTATCTTTTTACTCAGACAAGATATCTGAGCTGCTTGCTCACTTTTATAACTCTCAATCCACACTCCATGTGTATCTATCCTGAGTGCCATATTTAGCCATAGCTTACATACACCCAAGCAGGCTTGAGCTGGATCCAAGGCTTAGCTTAGAAGCTGTCTGAACATTTGTGAGCTCTGATTAGAGCCTACCTTTGCCAAGCTGTGATCAGTTCAGATTCACAGCTTCCTTCCCGAGTACTCATCTACTCACAAGTATTTAACATTTTGAATCTTAATAAATGTAAAGGGAGCCACTGAGTTTCTTTTGACAAATACAGGTAGGGCTGATGCATTGATAAATACAGCACTCCTCCACCTACTTCTCCCACATGGACAATATTGGCTGCGCTCTGCTTTGTCTCTTCTCTTACCAAATGTACACTGTTACTAGCATCTTCTTACCTCTTAGCCAGATAGGTCCTGCATGATTGTCTTTGTAGGGGATGGCACCCTGCCTCTTGGAGGTACCAAAAATATAGAACAGCATCCAGACAATGGCAATCAGCATCACAATGGTGAGCATGAAAAAGGCATCATAGTCATGCAGTTTGACATCTTTGAATGCCCCACCACTGACTAGTGTACAGGCTAGCAGCACCAGATTGATGGCTAGCAGAATAGAGAAAACACGCCCTCCTTTTTTCCAGACTTCTTTGGGGCTATGCGGTAAAGAGACAGAGGAGAACCTATGGATACGTTGGCCAACAGGAGGTAGATGATCAGGTCCAAAGCTGCCCTTGTCATCTTTCTGGCCAGAGCCCATGATGGAATCTTCACGTTTGATCTCACTGTCTTTCTGCACAGACACTTCGGTCATGGTTTAACCGACACTGATATAGAGCTGCCAGCATAAAGGAAAAGAGACAAAAAGAGAATGTGAGAACAAATCAGGACAAAATGTATTATTTTATCTCAGAGTCCAGGCCTCCTTCAAATAGAGGCTAATAGTGGCGGAATGATTAGATGGAAGGCAGATGGAATGGAAAGCTGAATTTCAAAATGTCAGTCTAGTTTAAATAAGACTTGACCCAGGATTTCTCAGCTACCCTTTGGATGAAATTCCCTATATGATCCTAATGAAACCCCATTTTGTTAATCATATCTGGTTATTATGATAGATGTAATGACATACAATCTTTTGGTGAGATTTCCTTTAAGTATATCTTTTTAAAATCCTGCAGAGATATACATTTGTTTTCTCACCTACTGAGTGAATGTTCTTTCTACCTCTATCTCTCTAAATCAGTGTTTCTCAACCTTGGCAGCTTGAAGATGTGTGGACTTCAGCTCCCAGAATTCCCCAGCCAGCATCTTCAAGTTGCCAAGGTTGAGAAACTCTGCTCTAGATATATCTTACAAGTCAAATTCCCTTTTGATACCCTATTGGTTGATCAACAACTTAGTTTAATTTTTGAAAGTTAGGTCTCTGTTTCCTAGATCTTGATTCAAACCGCATCACGATCCATCAGCGAAAAGATGGAACAGACTCGGAGCCTCCACAATGTCTTCTGGAGCTTGTGAGCCAAAACCTGGCTTATTTCTGATCTGTTAAATCAGGGTCACTAACACATGACAATCCACCAAGTGCTTAGGGAGCATGCCTCCTTCGCTACTTATGTGGTCTGCAAGAACTGGGGCCAGACATTTTGTACTGGATACTATGTCTCACAGAAGAACAACAACAACAAAAACCACCACAAATTTCCATATTGCAAAGACCTCTTTCTACTGCTAATCAAAAGCAAAACTTATCTCAGGGTGTTCTTGTATTGTAAAAAAACGGATTGCCAATTCAACCTAATCAAGGACGATAGTACCATCCTGTACATTGGCACCACTCAAGCTTCTGAACACATTCACTTGCTCTTCTTACATCACCAGCCTATGCATGTCCATTCAGAAGTAAATCCTGTTGCAGTCACTGTGGCTTACTCCCAAGAAACTGTTTAAGATTAGTGCTCTGTACTGCAATCTTATAAAATGTAAGCCCCATTGAAAGCAATGGAAACTACATGAGAATAAACAAGTGTAAAAGATAGATCCTTTACTAATATTAAGTTCAGCATCTACATAACCAGGCAGACAGAATGAGAACTATGGTTTTAGCCAAGCACCATTCCACCAACCTTTCTGCCCACGAGTCGACTTCTTGCTTTCACCACTTTTGCCGAAGCTTCCTCTTTCCCCAGTTCACGATGGCCCTGGAATTTATATTTGTCTGGATGCGTTTGTGATTTACACCATTGGTGGGGCTGACAGGACTGCTTCATAAACATCTCACTAAGGCTCACAGGACCCATTTTGTGCATGAGCTAGGTTTCGGGGGAAAAAATGTGGGAGAGATACAGGGACCAAGGTTACTTGATAGTGAAAATGGGAAGAAATCATCATAAAAGGTCTGCCAACAAAAGCAGAAGTGCAAAAACAATTATGAAAATTGTTCTTAATTTAGAATCTACCTGTCAGTCCTGAACTGGAAAAAAAAGTATCTCATGTGGCACTTCTCCATACCGTGTCCTTTAACACGCAGAAATCCAGAGGTAACATATTTTCATAATGACAAAAGCTTCAGCTGCTGATGTTTGAATGCTGGAGGACTACGTAGAGCCTTTTTCTATAAAAGGGTGTCAAAAGTGTGCCCCTGAGTTCTGAGATCACATTAAACCAGCTTTTTAAATTATAGTTTGCTAACTAAGCCATAGGACCTTATTCACACATTGTGTTAAGCCAATATAAACCCCATTTTGGTTCAATGTGACATGTAAACCAGCTACTGACTTCCTCTGGAGCAGGTCAATTCCCAGCTGATATGACAATCAGTTCAACAAGTGGATGAACAGTCAAGGGCTTCACAATTTTAAAGACAGCTAGTTTTTTAGGTAACATCTTCAAATAGCCATTGGCTATATTTCAATAACACTCTAGGCTGTGATTGCATAATTAGTGGGTTCAAGTACTATGTGAACTTAGGTAATTCAATAAACCACATCCCAGCTAATCAAGGACTAGTGTGCTATATAAACAACCATTGTGACCTAATGATTACAATCTACGTTAAAGATATCGGCTCAAGTCCCTACTTGGACACAAAGTTCCCAGGGAGACCTTTGGCCAGTCACCAGCTCTTAGCCTAACCTACCTTACATATTTGTTCCAAGAAGAAAGTGCAATGGGAAGGATGCCTAGGGAAACAGCCCTGAATTCTTGCAGAAAGGGCAGAAAGTAAATCTAAGAAGGATATAAATTCCAGGTTAGCATAGATATTTCTAATACTGATCCCAGAAAAGTGGCAAACAGGTCCCACGGGCATTGGGGAAGATATTTATATTTATTAGAGGAAAAGGCTCAGCTTACTGCTCCCTCTCATGGGAAACTTACAGCCTTCAGAATGCTACTAAACTACCACTCCCAGCAGTCTCAGACCACACAGCCAATGGTGAGAAAAGCTGGAACCTGTAGTTCAGCTATATTTTGAAGCCTGTAGGTTTCCCATCCAATTAAAATTTGATCTGTGCAAATCAGCAACTGAAGCTTTTTGAGATGGTGATGGTAATCACCTGCTAATGCATGCTGCTGTTAAAGAGGCGCTGTTGAAAAGGGGATTGCCTTACTTCCATTCTTTTACAGTGCAACGAACATTTACAATTTTGAAGTAAATGTAAGATATTTCATTTGAAAGGCCAGTGTGGCCAGGGGTCTGTTTCTTTTTGTCAGAATTGCACATCTTGGATTACTTGAAAGACTGTTATTTTTAAAGCAAAGATCAGGAACAGTGACTGTTCATTAGTCAATGTCATAACATCTCCATATCTTAAAAGGGAAAAGTTAAAAAATTACAAGCTCCAGTCTTTAACATATAATTAGCTCAAAAAGGCTGGAAGAAATGGTGCTGCTGGTAATTAATAATATTAAAAACAACCATGAGCAAAAAGTTCTCTAAATAAATAGTTTGCTAAGAAATTATTAGGACCAGCCAAAATATTACAAGAGTTTTAAGTTTGCATATGTTTTTGTGCTCTTGCTCAGTTGTGGAGTTTGGATTTTATTTCTGATCAAAGGTTTCCTGTGAATTTTGTTCTCCAACCAGAGCAGAACATTTTAACTGCCCACAACATTCCCTTACAGATCTCAAAATAGAAGTTTTGGAGCAAAAAGACTATTCCAGCACAACTAAGCATGAGACAGCTGAGCTTACATAAATCAGTAGTTTTCAGGCTACCTCAGGAAGTCTGAACAAACATAGGATTTTTAATACAATCATTCATTGATAATGTAATCTAATCCTATGAATCTTCATCTACATAACCATCCAGTCTCTTCCTTTTTTCCCCACTGCCTCATCCCCATGAATTTAACTTTAAAGACATCTGATGAAATCAGCTGTAACCCAGGAAAACTTATGCTAATAAAATGTATTACTATAGTCTGACAAAGGACTATCAGACTCTTTCTGATTCTCCAACAACAGATGGCACTAGAGGACCAAGTATGTCCAAAAAGGGCCTTGTCATTCCTGTGTGGAATTCAGTTCACTGTTTTGAATTTAAGAGCTAAAAATTCTGTAAATGCACAAACTATAGCACATAAATGAGAGCCACTTTGGTATAGTAGCTAAGGCATCAGGCTAGAAACTGGGACAGCGTGAGTTCTAGTCCTGCCTTAGGCACAACGCCAGCTGGGTGCCCTTGGGCCAGTCCCTCTCTCTCAGCCCCAGGAAGAAGGCCAGGGCAAACCACTTCTGAAAACCTTGCTAAAATAACTGCAAGGACCAGTCCAGGCAGTTGCCAGGAGTCAACATTGACTTGAAGGCACACACACCCAAAATAGCACATGAATGCAACAAATATATCTAGGATGCCCAGAAAGATGAAGTTTAATGGAAGGCTACTAAATAGTAAATAACCTGGCAGCATCTGCCCAATCTTGCCTGAGCTCAAAAGCTAAGCAGAACTGGGACTGGTTAATACATGGATGGGAGATCATGTTGCTGTAGGCTAGACTGAGATGTCTACAACAAAATAATCTTCAGAGACAGCAAACCATATCCATACTCCTTCAAGAAAGTTGCATGGATGCATCTGTGTAATCAGCAGGAGTTGAGCTCGGCTTAACGGTATCTTTATCCTTTAGTGTCAAGTCCAGGTTTGTTGTTGTTTAATAAATGAAATCTCTGATAGCAGTTTCATGCAGGCTGATTCCTTTTTTTTTTATTGATTTATATTGGCGTAAGGGAAGAGAAACTTCGTATGTCAGAGCTGATACACTGATGCATCTTATTTTATCTGAACTCACTGCAAAGCTGTGACTGATAAAGGATCTGTGTTCCATGCATACCCATGAAATATACATTATATCTCCAGGCGGATGTGTCCTCTGTGTGCATGTGTATTGTTCCCCTCTCTCCTAGGTTATAATCAATGCGCTGACATGCTTCCACAGATTAGGCTGCATTTAAGTAGCCCCTGTGCAAAGATAGTGGCGTGCCATGCATGAGATAGTGAGCTCATCCATGCTGGTGCAGGGGCGTGCCAAGGCTGGCTGGGGAATTCTGGGAGTTGAAGTCCACCCATCTTAAAGTTGCCAAGGTCGAGGAACCCTGCTCTAAATGACTTCATAAGCCAGGCCCGGCATATATTTAACTTTTTGCTGGCCAGAGAGCCAGTTGGTGTCGTGGTTAAGGCATCGGGCTAGAAACCGGGAGACTCTGAGTTCTAGTTCTGCCTTGGACACAAAGCCAAATGGGTGTCTTTGGGCCAGTCGTTCTCTCTCAGCCCCTGGGAGAAGGCAAGGGCAAACCAGTTCCAAAAAACCTCGCCAAAAAACCTGCAAGGACTTGGACAGGCAGTCGCCAGGAGTCAACACTGACTCAAAGGCACAAAAATAAAATAAAAAAAATTACTGGCCAGCAGCGGGTACTACATAGGGGATACGGGAGCTTGCAGATGGAGTCTAAAGTGACTGTGTAATGATTGTGTGTCTCTCTTTTCACTCCTTCCCTCTAAAGCAGTGTTGTCCAAACTTGGCCATTTTAAGATGAGTGGACTTCAACTCCCAGAATTCCCCAGCCAGCATGGCTGGCTGGGGAATTCTGGGAGTTGAAGTCCACTCATCTTAAAGTGGCCAAGTTTGGACAACACTGCTCTAAAGGAAAAAAAAAAGGGATGGAAGGATCGGTGAGTAAGCATGGGGAGGTTCTGAGGAGAAGAGGATAATTTCTGAACATTGCCATTCATCCCGCCAGAATTCGCTGAATGAGGCAGAGTAGCTCTATGATAAAGCATGAACCCCAGGGGTGAATGATTCCCTGTATTCTGACGTGGCGCATTCTTGATTTAGCAGCTGCTGCTTTGCTAGTTTAAGCCAAGGTTTCCAAAAGCAAATGATAGTTTTTTCCTCTTTCCCATCTTGGGCCGAGAAGGCAAACCCTGCTGCGTTCCCAAGCACATCTTCCCGCTAGGTAAGTGGCTGAAAGAGACTTGTCTTCTGCGAGGGGCTAGCTAAGGTAAAGACCAGATTGTTTAGGACCCAGGGGAATCCACAGCAAATAATATGCCTTCAATATGAGGAGTTCCTGCCCTCTCCGGGCAGGGAATCTCAAGTATCCTGGCAACGGAGCTCCCTCCTCTCTGACAGCTGCTTTCCTAGAACTCTATTGCCATCTCTGTGCCGTTCTTTCGCCCTCCCAGTGACATGGGCAGGCTTTAAGGCTACACCATGAATGACCAGTACCACCGTGCAGCCAGGGACGGCTATCTGGACCTGTTGAAGGAAGCCACCAAGAAGGACTTAAATTCCCCTGATGAAGATGGCATGACCCCGACCCTGTGGGCCGCCTACCATGGCAACTTGGATGCCTTAAGGCTGATAGTCAGCAGAGGGTAAGCCTGGCGTTTTGCACTGTTCTCTTTTGCTTTCCACCCAGGCCTTGGGGAAAAGGTTTATCCCTTCTTTCTGGGTATCCACTGACACTTGCAGGCCACTGAGGTGACAGCAGCTTCCATCTGTGTGTGGTGGCAGGTGAGATGCCTCAGGTTCACTGTTGTTGGGGAAGGGCTGGGTTTCAGGATGTGTTAATCTATGAAGCTTTAGACATATTGACAACATTAGTCTCAAGGCACTTGGAAAGCAGAAAACGTCTGACTTGGATCCATTCCTTCGATATTTCTCCTCTTCACCCCATCCCAACTTTTAACAGCTGAACATTTTGCTGAGGGTTATGCTTACCTTGCTCTAGAATGGTCTCCATCACCCCCAGATTTCTTGTGATGAACTCCAGTACTCCCACCCCTTGGGGTTTACTGAAAATTTGGATGGGGTGACCCCACCGGACCTCTTTGTGTTGGTCATGTATTGGCTGAAGAGAAGCATATCTTCATGGGGGGGGGGGGAAGAAACTATCTGCTTTTCTGAGCCTTCGTTTTCATTACAATTTGAAGAAGTATTTCATAGAATCATCGAAAGTCAGGGTTGAAAGGGATTTTAAAGATCATCTATTCCAGTCCCCTGGTCAATGCAGAAATCCATTTAGCATCCTAGGCATCTTCTTTCCAACATCCACTGAAGGTGCTGGGCTGATTAGGATTGTCAAAGTTATGATCAAAGCCAGTTTGCAGTTATTTTCTTTGATACAATCAGTGATTATATTAATTATAGAAAGAGAAGAGAAGGAGGAGAAAATTCTGAGGAAGGTAACAGAATTACTGGAGGCACTTCTTAGGTTGTTCTTCCTGAGATAGGGCCCAAAAGCTGGGGTAAAAGAGCTGGGTTATGGTACAGGTAGTTCTTGAGTTATGACCACTCATTTAGCAACTGAACAAGGGGGGGACTTTTGACTGGTCTGTGAAGTTGTGGCTTCACAGCATTTCCATAGCCATGTGACTGTGATCTGGGCACTTGGTGCCTGGCTTGCAATTATGACATCACAGCAAGCCACAGTCACGATTGCCATTTGCAACCTACCTTGGCGGCTTCCCACAAGCAAAGTCAATGGGGAAGCTGGCAGGGAAGGTCACAAGTCACTCCTGTAAGTCGCTCCCACTGCTTTTTCTCCCAAGAAGCCCCACTATGGAGTACGAGATTCCAGGAATCTTGTACTCCATAGCACTCCCTGCCTGCTTGCACTCCATAGTGTATGCCCACCCACAGCGCCCCCCTAGGTTCCTTACCTGGGACTCCTGCCTCTTCCCACTTAATGATCCACACGTCCTGGGGTTATGATGGCAACCAGGACTGCTGGGATTGTCATCGCTAAGTGATGCAGTCATGTGATGTTGTGCTTTACGATCGCATCGCTTAGTGACAGCAATTCCAATTGCCATCATAACCTGAGGACTACCTGTAATAATTCTGGGTAATACAGCAGGTCTTCTTCCCATTTTATACATGAACTAGTGGTAAGAAATCAGGGCTTGCCTAAGGCCAACCAGTGAGTGGTGGAATCCCATTTCTTAGTGGAATCCTTTTGAGCTACTTCCATCTCTACAATATATTGCAGTGGCATCACTGGGCCCCAAATTTGGGGGACAAAATAAAATCTTCACAAGGCCTTTTAAACCTGTGATGTCACAAGTAAAAGATACATATAGATAAATAGAAACTATAAGGGCCCTCACACTAAGGTTTTTGAAAATTTTATTTTCATGACTGATATTATAACACACGTTTATAAGGAGTAGATGTTTCTCCTGAGTGCCAAGTATGAAAAAAACTATCTCTGATATGCCTGCTCTATGTCCCTTGTTTTTCCATTTATACACTTTCTTGTGTTCTTGTATTTCTGAGTTTTGCTGAATTCAGAACCACTGGTTTTTAAATGTGCATCTACTGAATTGAACTGAATAACAGAATTCTCTCTAAGTGCCACAACTAGGTAAACCAGTACTTTTCCCTTCTTGCTGGAAATCACATCCCTTGCTTAAAAAACACTGCCAAAAGCTGTAGGATAAGGTGGAAATTCAGAAATCCATATAATTCTTGCATGGCATAGAAGGATTAAAAGTTGGTTTCTGCAGAAAGACGCTCTTAGTACATACAAGCTGGAGTAAATGTTCCCAGCAAAGAATCTTCCTCACAGCCCAGCAAGTGTTTAATGAACTGAAAAAAAAGGGCTTGCTGTCTGTTGAAGGATATAGTACTAAAAATGCTCCTGCCCTTTTGGCAAAGAATCTTATTAGGAAATGATAGATAGTCCTGATGTTTTAAAAGAAGCTTCCATCATTGGCTATGTTTTATCAGGGGGAGAAGAAATATATACAGGAACCTAATTGAAATAAGCAAGGAATTTGCAAGAGAGAGGGAGAAGGATTTACTGTCCTAAGAAGAGCATCAATGCTCCCCCTTCTAATTAACAACAGTTCCATTTTCTGTGTTGGCAAAGATGAAATTTGAAGGGAATATAACTCTGCGGTTAAGAGAGTTGTGGGCTCAATCATTCAGAGTGCTTTTACCATTTGTAAAATTTCTGGGGATTTTTTGTCTGGGTCAAAATTAAGCAGCTGTTACACTGTGGGCACAGACTTAGTGAGAAGCCGCATGGACCTGTCAGTCGGGCTTCTTCTCCAAGACCATGTCTGCACTTGTACCTAACCACAGCACAAACATATCCTGGCAACATCATTTTTCTGCCATGGTTCCCATGATGTTGCCTCCATCTCATCCCCAGCCTCTGAGCCAGATGGACTTAAGTCATCCTTAGCTATAGTGTTATTGAAGCAATGTGTTCCCTGGTATTCTGACACCATCCAAGGGCAGCCTCAAGGTGTGTAAAATATGCCAGGTTTTGCCACCCTTCACCAGGGATTTGAAGCAAGGCAATAGAAACAGGATTGGCAACAAGGGCAGCTAATTTCATGCTGGAATACTTCTTTACTGGTTCAAGAAGGTGTGGGTTGCACTTCAGTTCAGCAGTGAGGGAAGGGTCTCATCTGGTATCTCTCCCTTGATCATAGTGGCTGAAATATAGTATTCATAGCCCTTAACCTACAGGTAAGGAATAAGGAGGCAATATTCTTGTCATACATAACAGATGGGTGGTTTGTGTATGTAAAATCCACAGTTGTTTTTCATCCAGCACAGGCACTAGAGGGAGGCAGGATTCTGCCTAGATTCTGCCTGGTTCATTAGTTAGACAAAAGGCATCTCTCCTCCTCCTGTCTATGCTCTAATGAGGAGAAAGAGCAGAATTAATGTGAAGGCGGGAAAAAGGGAGGTGAGTCAGCATTTGCTGCCACAGGATCATTGTTCTTCACGGCAGGCCTTTGACAGCCTCTTCAGTGGGGTGTCTGTGAGGGGGGATATCAAAGCTTACGATTAGCCAAGTTCAGCCAAGAAGAGTTTCAGGAGATGAGAGAGAGAAAAGACAGTCTGCATTTTTGGTAACCTCATTCTTTCACAAAGAGAGGGCTCTTCCAGTCTTATTGTGCTATCCCTGAGTGAAAGTAGGAGCTTCTCTTTATTCTTTCCAAAGGGACATACTTCAGATATAATCTGTCAAATATGGCATGGGGCACAGGTTGGAAATGGTCTAATTCTGAGTACATGTATTGGATTTGAATTTCTACAGCTTCATTTGCTCTTTTTGTAGGAAGATGCAAAATCCTGTGATGAAGTCTATGATACATCTCTATTGCAGGCAAAGGAAGACTAACCACTGATGGGAAAGAGATGATTGAAAGGAGCAAGTGATACTGATGTAGAGATAATATAGCTTAGACACTCCAGACGTAGGATACACTCTGATACAGATAAGCCTGGGAGTTAGAAGATTTGGAGTATGTAACACACAGGCATTTCTACTCCTTATGTACAACTTCTTCTGTGTAAGGAGAAAAAAGGGCAATGTGAGAATCACAGAAGTATTTGTTTTTTAGGACTGTGTAGCAATTAAGAAATGATTTGGAGAAGATGCTTTGGAGATGGTGAGACCATGAACATAACACTGCTTTGCAGCTCTTTAGGGCAGCTGCATCTTTTCTCAGGATGACATGACTGTCTTTTGCTGCTGCCTGGGAAACAACATTGCTGCTATTAAGAGTTGCAACAGGTGCTATGTTTGCACCAATGTACACTCCAAAGTACCTTTTGTGACTGAAGAACTGCACAACCCCATTATTTTTTCTACAAAATCCATGTGTTGTTTGAAAATTGGGGAATTGTGGGGTCTGTTTCTAACTTTAAGTGTCAACATATGCCAGTAGACAGTAATATGAAAAGTCAAATGAATGTATAGAAATGGATTAAAAGCAAGCAAGACGAAAGAGTATTAAAATAATTTTGGTCACTGTAGCCTAGAAAACTGATCTTGGCTAATCTAAAAAAAAAAAAAATCACTCTTCTGACAGCATGTGCACGGACTGTAATGGTAATGCAGACATTCAACAAATGTTATTTCCCCTTCTTTTAGTGGTATTACCAAGCTGAAAAAGTAACATCTGTTGAATTCCTATCTGCTGAGCATAAGGGTGCTGAAAGGGGGGAAAAAAAGACTATTCCAAATCCATGTGGTTATTTAGACACCACATATAGAAATGGCCATGGCCTAATTTATTGGACTGGATCAGGTTATCCATTGCAACAAATGAAAAGATTAGGGAGTATGAGAGAAGATAATGCTGTGACTCACTATAAGCCTGTTGTTGATTTATCCAAAATACTTTTTTAAAATAATAATGGGAAATTGTAACATTATTAATTCAGCACTGCAAAAAACTTTGACCTTAACAAAGTAGCACCCGCTTTAGTGCTATAATACTAATATTATTGTATTAAATAGATGTTTTCATTGACTGGAGCATATACCAATGTAGTACAGGACTATCTTACAGCAGGATTTTCCCATTGCTTCCCAATACTTGCTGATTCCTGCTTCAGACTGTTTTGCAATGTGATAATTGCACATAATTATGTTTTTCTTAACTCGACGTACTAGTTGAGTCTATTAGATCTTCTCTAGAAATGAGGATCTGAAATAGGTGGGAAGCTGATCTGAAGGTTGCTTCCTCTACCACTCCCTTAACTGTATGGGACTAATTTGGTCTCTGTTTTCCATATTCCCCTTGCCCACGCATCATGGTGTGATGCTTGAACACTGTACATCATTATACCAGACAGTGATGGATGTTGTGTAATTGGTGATACCAACCTTGTCCTAGGTCAGAATGAGAGATACTGTGATCTGCCATGTAACACTGAAACTTGTCCCAATTACGGTGTTGCCTTGCGTTTGAAAATTCTTTGGGATGGGAAGAAACCAATAAGCTCTCCCCTCATCACTTCAAGCCTCAAATTCTAATTCAGAAGCAAATATTAATTACCTTTCTTCTCAGCTCACTGAAGAGTGATTTCCCCCAAAGAAGTACATATTGAAAGGAAAAAAAAGGAGGACCACTCTGTCTCAGGGAATAGTTTGACAACATCTCAAAGAAGCAGAGAAAATGTTTCTTCAGATAGGTGAGGCAGCCTTCCTGCTTAGGCAGTAGATGTTGAGATTTTATTAAAGGGTAGCAAATATCTCTGTTTTAGCTATTAACATATGATGCCATTTGGGTTTTCTGGCATAAATGCTACAGTTGTTTGGATAGCCTTGAGTGGATTACAAAGCACGGTGGGGGGGCAGTGCATTTCAACTCCCAGTAGCCCTGATCAACATGGTCAGTAATAAGGAGTATGAGGGGTTATAGTTCCATAAAATGGGGGGGGGGGGATCTATAGGTTTATGACCCCTGTACTATGGAATGGTATTGTACATGTAATTTTTCCAGTGCTGGCTACATGATTTAACTGAGTCAAATTATAAATAGTGATACCAAGTGGAATTTTTTTTTCCTGCAAAAATATGATCTCAAGAAAGGGGTCCTCCAAATACAGTATTTATGCAGAACTGGCATTGGCAACCCACCATTGTATTCCTGTGTCATTCTCTTTCAGCATCTTGAGTCCTTGGGGTTTTGGGGTGGGCTGTTTTCCCATTTTCTTATCCTGCCTCCAGGGCCTATACACAGAACTCTCTATAGCTTTAAGAGCAGGTTCAGAGATATGGTTACAGTGAAGTCTAGTCTAATCCTACAGTGAACTCCTCTAGTTACTTTCTGGTCAATTTTACAATCTACTGTATAAAAATTGCTCAGCTTGATTTTCTCTGCTGATTTAGGCCAGGAGCACCCAGCTATTTCCTTATTCCACCTCTTAACCTCTGCGCTTAAATGAGCCTCTCCTCACACACTCCACAAATATAGACAGGCCATAACAACCTACAACCACGGTTTTAGCTATTGGGAGAAGTATCTGACTGTGAAGCACAGGGCCATGCCATCATCCCAGCATTAATGGGAATTTCTGTGAAGGAAAAATGAGGTCTATGAAGGAAAAATGAATTTTTATTTTTTAACAATGGATTGGCAAATATGCAGCAGATACTGAAGCCAATAGGTGCGGGGATTGGTTGGCTTTCTTTCTTTCTTTCTTTCTTTCTTTCTTTCTTTCTTTCTTTCTTTCTTTCTTTCTTTCTTTCTTTCTTTCTTTCTTTCTTTCTCTCTCTCTCTCTCTCTCTCTCTCTCTTTCTTTCTTTCTTTCTTTCTTTCTTTCTTTCTTTCTTTCTTTCTTTCTTTCTTTCTTTCTTTCTTTCTTTCTTTCTTTCCTCCCCCCCCCCCTTCACTGTGGAGCAGGGGTGACAGGACTTTAATAACTCCAGGAGCTGTCATAACTTAAGGTATGGGGCGCTGACTGAATGATGGTTTTTGCACTTCCTCCTGGTTGGCTGGAGAGGACACTAATTTGCTCAGGGTGTTCCCTGCCTATTCTCAGCACTTTGAGGCTGGCAGGATTGAGAATTAATTAGAATTAAGAAGCACCCAAGCAAAACCAGCATCCAAACACGATCACTTGAGGCACATGGCACACATATGTATGTGTTTCTTTTAATTTCATTTGCATTTATTGCCTGCCACCTGACCCTGAGGTCCCTCATAGGATATTTGAACACCCAGGTCAAGAAGTCAATGGTTATGGTCAAATAAATAACTGCATTGTATTTCACTGACCGTGGTATCCTTGTTTTGTTCCTATGTAGAGATGAGTTCAATATAGTGAGCAAATGGTTGTACATGAATCTAAATGGTCATATGGCTGGTAATTTTCCTGCTTAAGTTTAGTGAATTCCAAGTTCAAAGGACTATCATGACATAACATGCTTAATATGGTATGCTGAAGGCTGCAGAGGAACTATATTTTTAAGTTGCTGTTTTTCCTTCCACAGCGAAGAATGACACCCAATATTGTAAGGATCAATACTGTACTGCCAAAATCAAAACAAGCCTTTTCCTGCAAAAGGGGCTTTCTGTTTTTCTATCTCATTCCCATTGTGCTTTTATCTTTTGTAGTGCTTATTGTGATGATGTGAGTGCTGGTTTTATTGTTAGGTTACCTTTCCTCCATAATTCTGCAATTTCCTTTAACTGCATATGCTTCTGGAAAAATATCATAGGAGGTGTTCCATCATAACTTCCCCTTGAGAGTTACTTTAATGTCTGGAAAACCATGGAGGTTGCAGACTAAGGGAAGATAATGATGCCCAGCAAGACAGACCACTATCTCTTATGCACTCCTTAGTAACGTAGTACCCATGCAGGAGGATTTTATCAAAATGTTCTCCATTGGTAGGGGAAGAAACCCATTTCTTTTCCACCAAACTGAATATGAAGTGTTGAAAAAAACATGGACAAGATTTTTCTGCCCAGCACTATTTGGGACAAATGTGGTGCAATGTATTTATTTTTCTATTAAATATGCATCGGGTTATAGTGAGACAGAAAAAGGGAGGGGGGGAGAAAAATGAGTATGACCTGATTCTGTTTTTCTCCCTACACAGAGACGTGTATGCTCACTCTAATACACAGGCGTTCATTCAGAACATAAAGCCTCACACACCCTATCCTCAAAGCTTAGCCCTGGCATTTTCAGTTTCAGTGTGTCTTTAACCACATACTATCAATAATTTATTCCTTGCCTGCAATTCATCAAATATTGATATTTTCCCTCAATTTCCCACTACTGATAGGTCAGTATCAAGGCAAAGGAAAAAGGGTGGGCTAAGCAAGCAGCCCAAATGAACTTGGTGCAGCTCCTAAGTGGGTCCACTCAGCAGAGCAGCCACCAACCAAAGAAACCCTGCTCCCGCATACCCTTGTCTGACAACTTCACTTCTTGTAGGTCTTTGCTTTCCCCACATTATCAGTGAAAGAGTGAAAAATGCCACTGATGTGTTTGAGTTCTCAAGATTTGTGATGAAGTGCTCAGAATTCATGGCACGGTCCCTTTAGCACTTGTTAACATTGGGAGACTGCCCAAATATCCACACTAAGAAAGTAGACTATGCCTCCTGCCTTGTCTCATAACATTCAAAGTAGCTAAGAAGTACTGCAAAAACCTTATTCTGACTCTACTAATACCATGCTTTTCTCCAAGAGCATCTAACCTAGTTCTCTTTTTCTTTCCCATTTTCCCTGCAAAGCGATCTTTCCAGGCAGGCTGCATAGAAAAGATGTTGCGGAAATTTAAGGTTGAAGGAGACCTTGAACCTAGTCTCTCTCATCTTAGTGAAAAAGCATAAACTAGGGAATTGGAAGTGGGCCAAGTATGTTACCTTGAGCTTCTGAAAGAGCAGGATATAAAATAAAACAAATGAACTAAATTTAAATGTTGCCAAGCATCATTTTGCAGGGCAGAGTATATCTGTGAGGCTCAATTTGACCATCCCCAACTGCCACCAGTGGTAATTATCTAGTTGTCTAGTGGAGGCCTCTGTGCCTCCCCCACCCCCAAAAGGTTGACTTTCATACAGGTTCATCTGGTCACATAATGATGGATTCTGGTTAGAGGAGGGAATTAAGCAAAGAAACTTCATCTTTGCTGCCTCTGATTCTAACTTGATTCTAAGCATGTGCGAATCACTGACTTACTTTGGAGTTCTGGAATTGAAAACCAAAAAGGTGTGAGAAGGGAAAATTGTGCTTTCCTGGGGGCAGAATTTCCATAGGTTGAGACTTGTATGATTATTGTTTGGCTTCTGCAATCTTTTGCCTCTTTCTAGCACTCAAAATGGCTGAAGAAGTTAAATTATGCCATGTTGCAGATGGTCCCGATCCTAGCACAGAAAGGAAAAAAGAATCCCCACGAGATGAGCAGGAAAGGAAAAGAGCTAAAAGTAAAGTATTGCAGAGGAGAGAAGAAGAGAAAGATTTTGGATGTCTTCTTTGGGGATCCAGCTAAGGAAATCAGGGATCAGTTGCTGCTCTATTCCATAGATTCATCTTTTTCTCCACCAACTCTTTATCAAGAGTTGAGAATGATAAAGTAATAGAAGAATTTATATATATAAAAAGAGAAATTAACAAATGTGAATCCAAGAAAGTTTGCAAACCATGCTGCCAAAATTTTCCCTTCCCAAAATTGTTTTGTGTTCCTACATAGGAAATCTTTCCCTCCCCATCCCCCAGAACCTTTCAGATCAACAGTGCAAGATATGTGGAAGGAGATATTATTGGGAAAAAAGCTTATGATAATGTGATTGGTTAGTCTGAAAGGGTGCTACCAGACTCCTTCTGATTTTTGGCTACGATAGCCTACCGTACTAGAGGCTGGGGTGACTGGTGGACCCAGAGCATGTGTTATGATTGAAGAAAAGTGAGGTTGTGTTAAAATACACATCTATATCCAAAGTGGGCACAATATCTTTATTTTTAGATGTCTTGAGCTGCAATTCCTTGCTGAGAAAGGCTGAATTATGCCAGTTGGCTCGCCACAACAGCTATGTGTACACTGCTGTCTGTTCAAACCTGCAATGTATAGGGTATTTCTCTCTTCTCACATACTATACACTCCTCAATTTATAAAGTTGTATTACAAATGTTACTATTGGGTACCACTTAAACAATCTAGGCTTTCCTCCTCCAAAGAATGCTTGAAAAAGACTCTAATAGTTTAATAGTATAAGGATGATAAAGCAGTACTAGTGAATAAAAACAATATAAATTGTATTTGCTAGTCTTCCCCAACATGGTTACCTCCAGATGGGACAAAAACTCAGAATTCTCAGCTAGGATGGCAGCTGACTAAATATTTTGAGAGTTGATCTCCTAACACACCCAGAGGGCACAAAATAGGGGAAGGCTGGTCTATGCCAGCCTTCTCCAAACTGGGTGCTCTCCAGAGGTGTGGACTTTAACTCCCAGAATTCCCCAGCCATCATAGCTGTTATTGAGAATGGGAATTGAAGTTTACACAACTGGAGAGTGACGAAGTTAGGGAAAATTGGTTTATGTATTTCTAAGTTTGAAAGAACATCTACAAATGACAGTTACAGACTTCTTTGAGAACTTACTATCTGTTTCTTACATCATTTTAGGGGCGATCCAGACAAATGTGATATCTGGGGGAACACACCTCTTCATCTGGCAGCAGCCAATGGTCACCTGAATTGCCTCTCCTTCCTAGTGTCTTTTGGGGCCAATATCTGGTGTCTGGACAATGACTACCACACACCACTGGACATGGCAGCCATGAAGGGTCACATGGAGTGTGTGCGTTACTTGGACTCGATTGCTGCCAAGCAAAGCAGTCTCAACCCTAAGCTAGTGAGCAAGCTGAAGGACAAAGCTTTTAAGGATGCAGAGAAACGTATTAAAGACTGTGTAAAGATGCAGAAAAAGCACCACGAAAGGATGGAGAAGCGATACAAGAAAGAGATGTCTGACCATTCAGACACAATGAGCTTTTCCAGCTACTCCAGTAGCACTTTGAGCAGGAGACTTCAACACATGTCCATGATGACTTCCTTGCCATATTCTCAGGCCACCATACAGGGCACAGCCAAGGGCAAGACAAAAATCCAGAAAAGGCTAGAGAAAAAGAAACAGGTGGATGGGACATTCAAAATTTATGAGGATGGGAGGAAAAGCGTAAGATCCTTGTCTGGCTTACAGCTGGGCAATGATGTCATGTTTGTGAAACAAGGCACCTACATTAGCCCCAAGGAATGGACCCGGCGAAACGTTAGGGATATGTTTCTGTCTGATGAAGATACTGTCTCCCGTGCCATAAGTGATCCAGGTTTGCACATGGACTCCACTCACTCTGAGGTCAGTACTGATTCTGGTCATGACTCTTTATTCAATCGGCCTGGACTTGGCACCATGGTTTTCCGGAGGAATTATGTCAGTAGTGGACTATTTGGGATTGGTCAAAATGATCCCAGTATTTTGGGGGAAGGTAATATAGATAGGACAAGTGTTAAGCTTCACAGTCACCTACAATGCTCGCCAAGTCTTAATGACAGTATTGGCAGTGCCAACAGCCTGCAGGAGAGGAATCTGGAGGATTTGCCCTGGGATGAAGTGGAACTGGGTCTGGATGATGATATTGAACCTGACACTAGCCCTCTGGAGACCTTCCTGGCTTCTTTGAATATGTTTGAGTTTATTTCTATCCTTAAGAAGGAGAAAATAGATCTGGAAGCTCTTATGTTGTGTTCAGACAATGATCTGAAAAGTATCAGTATTCCACTGGGACCCAGGAAAAAGATTCTGGATGCTGTTCAAAGAAGGAAACAGACTTTGGACAACCCTGATGTCATAGAAGACACGGACCTGTAAGCAATAGAACTACTAAACTTCATACTTGTGGGTGCCCTCAGATCTTCAACATTTGATAAGCATAACTTAGAAGGATATTTCTTACACACATCTCATATAAATATGGAGTGCTTTAGTAGATCAGGTGTTAGAAGAAACTCTACCTAAAACTTGATGGGAGCTTGCCAACCTAATTGATAGAATCTGAATGATAAAAAGGAGTCTATATAAATGTTTCAGTAGCTATAAATAAGAATGGAGGTGCTCGATATATTGACATAATGTTCTGCAGCTTTCTTAGTTCTGGATTCTTATTACCCCTAATCAGTATTATCCTAATTTATTTTCCATTAAAGTTATTGGAAATACATTGTTTACCTTCTAAATGGACAATCCTTTTGGGTTGAAGGGGTGCCCTGGCTTTTGTGGAACCTTTTAGGTGCTTCACAAATGACCAGTCTTGCCAGGGAGATCCATAACACTCATCCATTCACATAGCGGGGAGTGATCTTGAATAACTTCACTGAGAATGGGTCAGTGGGAGACAGCCCTGTCAGGAAGACAAGGCGTGGCAGGGGGATACAGGAGGAGGCAAGAACCTGCCTGTAACAAATGGCACCCTAACAGACCTGTTCCAGCGTGAGGTGGCAATAGCAAGAGCATCATCCAGTCCTACTGATGCCCAGTTTCGTACAGGGCCTCAGAGCCAGCACCTGTGCTGGGACAGGTGGCCAGTCAGCAGCCACATGCCTGTGTGTGTGTGTGGGGGGGGGCACATTTTCTGCCCCAGCTATTTCTTTGTACCTATTTCTGGTAGTAAACCCCCTGCCCCCACCTTCCCCTCTGGCCACGTTACTTACTATCCCCTTCATCCTCACTGAGCCCTGTCCAAAGCTTTAAACAAAAGCATGCAGATCTGAGCAGCCTGGACATCTAGGCTTGTAAAGAGGTCTGCTCTCCACCTCCACTGGGTAAATCTAATACTGGATACTGGCAGTCCAGGAGCTATCAGTCAAGCATGCTCTTGGCATGATCTCTCTCCTCTTTAAAGCAAATGCTGCCTCTTCATAACAGTATGTCCAGTCCATTTCATTCTCAGGTTATGTTTTCAAATCACTGTTTTGCTACAGAACAGCATCCCTATTGTTTTAAGGCATAACAGAAATCGGGGACGTAGCATGCCAAGGACAGCTCTGAGATACATTTTGAGGAATTAACGGCTGATTTTACAATGGATTTTCCCCCGTTTCATGCTTTTGCATTAGTGACTAGCATCTGTTTCCTGTTAAAGTTGCTGTTCATTAATGGAATGCTGATGTCACTGTTCATTAACAAAATCTGTTTTCTCCATTACAGATAGCCATGAACGCAAGGGAAAAATACTTCTAAGTTGCCAGAAAATATTTCCTACAGATCCGATCAGTAGGAAACATGAATGCCACAACGAAAGGCCTCAGTTCTTTCTCAGCTCCCTTTTTCTGCTTTACTGTCTGCGGAAGCTTGTCTGGTGCTAAAGAGCTTTTTTTAAGGGGGGAGGGGAGGAACGCACTTGCATTAAACTAAAATAAATAAACTACTGGGGAAGCTAGCATGCAAAATAAAGATGATCTAATAAAGATGATTTCTTATTCCATATGTCTTAAGTGCCTGGTAAAATAGTAGAAACTTAGCAGGGTAGAAATTTGAGATCTTGGGATTTTGTTTTTTTTTTGATGCAGTTAGAGTCACAGGTCTGTGAAAAATAACTAGATAACAAGAGGAACAATTTATGGGAAAGACAACAATGAATGCATACTCTTAATGCCGTTTATTGAAGGCTGCTATATATGGGCTGCAAAAATCTGGACTACCACTAGTAAGCACTAAACAGTTAAGGTTTTTGGCATCTCCTTGCTGCCGTTTAGTGGTTATAAAGACTTTTGTAGCTCAGATATGGTAGTCGTACTATATCAAAATATATCTGGGGGGGGGGGGAAGACCATTTAAAAGCCCTAATCACAAAAGGTTTAAATAATTAGTTTTTATTTTTAAAAAAACCATACAAATTTGGGTGACAATGGGTGCATTTACAATGAGGTGTTTAAATGCTTTAAATGGATGTTTCTAGAAAAGCATATAAAATAAAATATTTTTTAAAAAAACAGCACCAACACAAGGGAGGGGCATGTTCCGTAGGAAATTTCCCATTGACAATGTGTGGGGTTCACTGATATTCAAGATATCAGGTAACACACTTACAGATGCTTACCTCTACTTCCCAGAACTTTAATGTGAATTTCAAAAAAATATTACAGCATCTGCTAACATGCACTCCTGCTTCAGTGGGCTGGGCCATTTAAAATGCTTAAAACAGTGTTGTCCAAACTTGGCCACTTTAAGATGAGTGGACTTCAACTCTGGGAGTGGACTTCAACAATTCTGTTGAAGTCCACTCATCTTAAAGTGGCCAAGTTTGGACAACACTGGCTTAAAATATCCCACAGTAATTGTACACAGTTTGCAGCAAATGATTTGGCTGTTTTGTTCCAATAAGATAATCATTTAGCTCTGGAGATGGTGAATTCACTTACTGTCTGTAAGTATTTCAGAAGTGAATTTTCAGTGCAATTCTACATATAGGTACTGAAGACTTTCAGAATTCATTAGATTGATTTATTTAGGACTTCAGTTTCAGTTACTAGCTGGTTCGGACTTTAGGACAAGGTCCATAACTCTCCAGTTTGCTAATCTCTAATTTGGCTTTGTAAATTTTTGGAATATGAAAATATGAAAAAAAATCATAGGTGCTAAGAGTACAGCTCTCTTCATATATACTTTGAATCCTTAATTAAATTTGAACTCCTGTGCAACAGACTATACCAATATAAGCAACTTATTGAAGTACTGAATTTAGTTAAGAGAATTGTATTCAAACAATATGAAGTATAAAACGTGGACAGCATTGAATCCAGAAGCTGGATTATTATAGGAAAATAATCTCTGGAAAGATGGTGAACCTGCAGCCATTACTAATTCTTCCACAGGGGTAATCAGTATTGACAGAGAAATGGCTGCATCATTCTTCTGGGCAAATGATGCTAGTAGAGATTTATCTTCACATATAGTAGTATAAGAAGGTATTTTATATTCAGCAAGATCCTTAGTCTGTCTAGCCCCTTCCTCAGCAATAGGCCGGTCAATAAAAACAAAAAAGTCTGACATTTTACAGTGTGTAGGCAAAAAGAAATGTTTTGCTTTGCCTCAGACAGAAAGCAAGATTGGCACCAATCTCATATTCCTTGGGAGGGCACACTAAATTTGTGCCATCATGCCCTGTCTCTTAGAAGTGGGCCATGTATTCCCACAGTGATGGCACCTGGAGAAGGACATCTTCTCTGAAGCTCTTCAAGCACAACCAGAATGACACACAAGGAAATGCTCCTGAGTTACATCTGTTGCCAAGTCCAAAAGTTGTCAGAACTAGCTCTTGACTGTTTCTTACACACGGAGATCCTTGATACTGATACAGATACTGATGAAGATGCCTCATGCTAACTACCTAAAATTGTAAACTAACTATCTAAAATTGTAAACTGGCTTTGTATTCATCTTGTGGGTAATTAGGCATTGTGATGCTAAAAGTACAATCCACCATTGTGCTGGCCCTATTTTGAATGGGACCTTTAGTAGATCTTGTGCAAGTTGAGTGATTAGATATAATCTAAGACAGCACCCTTAACTCTTGTGCAAGATGCCATTCTGGAAGACATGATGACATATGTGTGCTACATTAATAGTAAAGTTATAGGAGCCCTGCCTTCTCCTGCCATACTCATTCCTTTCAACCTCCTACACACCCAAGCAGGCAGGAGTTTCTTCTGTGTTCTTCATAGCTTTTTATTCCACTTGGTACAAAATATAATGTATCTCTAAGCCCATTTTCCACCAACCACATCAGTTGGTTACTGAAGGGATTGTTCCATTATGCTATGGTGTTTTCCCCATATTGTGTCATGAGTTTTACAAAATTCCCCCTTCCCAACAAAACCCCACTGAAAAAAATATGGGGAAAATAGCCCATTATCATATGGGAATGTGAGATACAATTCTGCAGTGTAAGATTACATTCACATGTAATGCACATCCGAGGATCAACACTAGGCAAATCTGAACTGTGATATATTGTGGCATAATGAAGCATTTATTCATATCAGCCATTACTGCCTACATTTAGCTACAATTCTGAATTCAGTTTATTCAGTGGTATTTCTCTGAAATATTCTGTGGTTTGTGAGTGTGGTAATTGTCTGTGGGGAGTTTGGCTGTTTTGGCTGTATTAAGTCTTTTGTAGGTTTCCCCACCTAACACCGTGTTGCCCATTTTCAGCAACTGTACCACCGAAATTCAGCTACACAAAGAGGCTCTGAGGCCCATAAAACAAAGCTAACAGAACACCAGGTCCAGGGACACATTTAGATCTGAGGCCACAGCTGTCCATCCCATTCTAGATCTTTCCAAAATCTGCTTAACCTAACAGTGGGTCCCATTTTCTATAGTTTAGTAATAGCTCTGTGATCAGCAATCGGTACTTGCTCTGTGATGTGCTCAGTTCTTGAATGAAGCCCAGATGATGGGAGTAACCCAAGTATCAATTATCATAGATGTTTTCAGGGTTCATATGCAGATGGATTTGTTTTATTATGCACACTGAATAGCTACAATGTAGAGCAACCTCCCCCAACTTGCTACCCTCTACTACAGTGTTCCTTAACCTTCACAACTTTAATATGGGTGGACTTCAACTCCCAGAATTCCCCAGCCAGCAACTGGTTAGGGAATTCTAACAGTTGAAGTCCACCCATCTTAAAGTTTCCAAGGTTGAGAAACACTGCTCTAAAACACTGTTCTTTCAGGTGCTTGGCAATTGGCATGTATTTACAATGGTTGCAGCATCCTGGGGTCATGTGATCAGCATTTGTGACCTTCCCAGGGGGCTTCTGAGAAGCAAAGTCAATGGGGGAAGCCGGATTCACTTAACGACCATGCGATTCACTTAATGACTGCAGCAAAAAAGGTTGTAAAATTGGATGCAACTCACTTAATGACCACATCGCTTAGCAACTAAAGTTCCAGTCCCAATTGTGGTTGTAAATCGAGGACTATCTGTATTTCTGACTTGATGCAATCTAAAATCTCCTTGTTCTCGATTTTTGCTCTCCAAGGTACATGCAGTAGCTGTCTCCAAACCTATAATTCAAGGGAATCTAGTTTTCTTCCATCCACTTTTTTATTGTCCACTTTTCACAACTGTAAGTAGTTACAGGAAAAACAACAGCGTTTACTATTTTGCATTTGGTATTAAGGCTGTGGTCCATGGTTTTCCAGATCTTCTCCAAGTGATATTCTGCTGAATTTCAAGTCCAGTGTCTCCTATTCAGCCAACTAAGGAAAATAAACTTTGGACTGATTCAATTTCTTCATTGTCAGTTTTTATCTTAATATCATCAATGTTTAGATGCAATCCATTTTTTTCACTTTCTACCTTGACTTTTAAGATAAGGACTTTATATCTTTTTTATATTCTGCCAGTAGAGAGGTGTCATCTTAGATTGTTAATGTTTCTGCTGCCAATTTTTATTTCAATTTCCAATTAATCTAAATTGTCTCTGTATATAAACTGAATAGAAAAGGTGATAAAGTACAGTCCTGCCATACGCCTTTTCCATTCTTGAACTAGCCTATATCTCCATAAGTTGTTCTGACAGTGGTTTTTTGGTTGTTTTACAACGATTTTATTAACTGAATCAAGTGTTCTGGAATGTACATTTCCCTCAGGTACTTCCATAGTTTGTCATGTTCAATGCAGTTTAAAACTTCACTATAGTATATAAAATTTAAATATACATCCTTTTCAAATCAATGCGGTTGTTCCGTGATCCAGTGAACATTTGCAAGGTGGTCTCTTCCACTTCTAAACCCAGGCTGTATTGTACATCAAGCAGCTATTTTTCCATGGTTGGGCCCAATGTTGTTTTATGATGTTCAAGCAAGTTTTGCTGGCATGTGATATCAAGGCTACAGAGCCATATAGGAGCAGTCACTCTTCTTTAAGATTGGGATGAACACTGACCTTTCCCAGTCTTTTGGCCATTCATTGGGGTCCCATATTTTTTGACTTGCTTTGTAATTGACGCTGTTTGTATTGTTCTGATGGCCCAGAGCATTTTCTTTTGGGCAGTTGTTTCAGTGCTACCTCCTTTTCTAATGTATCTGCTTTTCTTTCAGATTTCTGTTTGTTACATGGTTAAAAAAAGACTAGTTGTATACAATTCCTCAGTGTATTCCTGTCATCTATTTTTGATTTGCTTCTGATCATTCATTCCTTTCCCAACTCTGCTGCTACTGGTCCTTTGCATGCAGTGAATAGTCTATGGGTTTCTCAACCTTGGCAACTTTCAGATGGGTGGACTTCAGCTCCCAGAATTCCCCAGCCAGCAAGGCTGGGTAATTCTGGGGGTTGAGGTCCACCCATCTGAAAGTTGCCAAGGTTGAGAAACCCTGCAATAATGTATGAGTTTTCCTGATGAAGGCAAAAAGATCTCTAGTGTGTCCTTTTCAGTTTCTTTCCTCCATTTCTTTGCAGTGCTCATTTTAAGATTTTGTCTTTTTTAGCTTTATGTTGAAATTCTGCATTTAGTTGTCTTGCTTCATCTCTGTCACCCATGGCTTTAGCTTTCCTTCTCTGTTCAACAATTTTGATGTCTTCCTCTGACAGCCATTTGCTTATTTGCAGGCACTTTTTGTATGAGACATGACTCTGGGCTGTTTCACTGATTATGGTTTTCATTTCTTCCCGTAGTTCATCCACTGTTTTCCCATGAAATTAAATAAGTTGAATCTGTTTTTTACTTGGATTGCATATTGAGATGAAATTTTGTCGATATTGTATTTCCTGGGTGCTGTGGTTTTTTTTTTGGTTTTGCAGAAGTTGAATCTAAAACAGACTTTGGCTACAAGTAGTTGATGATCTGAGTCACAGTCTGCATCAGGTAAAGTTTTAACAGAGATGTTAAAACTTTACTTATGTTTTTCCATAGCTGACTGTATAAGATGTGATCAGTTTGGTTGTTGTACAGTCCATTTGGAGATGTCGTATCTACAGATATCTTTTAGGTTAAATAAACCATGTGTTGGTGATCCTCAGCTGATTTTCTTGATGGAACTGCACCAAGCTTTCTTCTAAACCAAATCTGTCAACCATTTCTGCTTCTTCTTTGTTTCCAATTTTGCTGTTGAAATCTTCCATGATGACTGTTATATTTGTTCTGGGTGGTTGTTGAAACCCTTCTTGAATGGCAGTCTAGAATTGTTTCATTCTTCCTTCAGATGCATCTGTTGGTGGTGCATAAATTAGGAAAATTGTGACATTCAGAGGTTGAGCTCGGACCTGAATAGCCATTAATCTGCCATTTAGTGCCTGGCAGCTTTCACCAGATTTGCTTGTTTGTTATCAGTGCTAATTCATCCCTTCTGATGTTGTCCTATCCAGAATAGTATCCTATAAACTCATCTGGCTGAAAGTAGCCATGTCCAGTTCAGTTGATCTACTTTGGCCTATTTTAGTCCTTCTCATTTCTTTCTTCAGATACTTTGGTCACCTAATGCGAAGAGAGGACTCTTTGGAAAAGACCCTGATGCTAGGAAAGATTGATGGCAAAAGGAGAAGAGGATGGCAGAGGATGAGATGGTTAGATAGCATCACTGAAGCAATGAGCATGAAACTGAGCAAACTCAGGGAGGCAGTGAAGGACAGGAAGGCCTGGCGCAATATGGTTCATGGGGTCACGAAGAGACTGAACAACAACATTTCTTTCTAGATGGTATCCAGCTTGTCATGGTTTGTTCTTCATAACTTCCATGTGCCAATCTTGTTAATTGTCTTCCAGTGCAGTCCGTTCATTTTATCATAGACTTCATCAGCACTCAGGATCCCTAAGGGGGTTTCCCGTTCCAAACCTTAATGTCTTAGTCTACCCACAGCAGGTCATTGTTCTCCCCCAGTAGCAAGTTTAATACTTTCTTTCCTGGACGTCCCACTTTCTGCTACTGTCTTTGACCTTTTCTTTGTGAACTTTTCCATTAAGGTTTTGTGATTGAGTACTGAGTAGGTCACCAGCTCTTTCTCCATCCCTCCCCTTTTATCCAGGCTTAGGACTGGCCTATAGATGAGTTACCATCTATACGGTTGAGTTTTGATATAACATCTCTGCAGTTGCATGGTAGTAATATCTGGTTCTGTGCTAAAGCTACTCCATGTTGGCAGCCCAGGACTCATTCTTGTAAATGTTTTCAGATTTGGACATTGTTGCCGACATATACCACCCTAAAATCTTCCCAAATGGTAGCAAGGCCAGCAGGGGCAAGTCTAGCTACTACAGGTACAATCACAAGATTAGTCCATATGCCCGCAAATGTCATCTCATGACTGTACCCACTATGTAACTAATCATTTCCATGAAATCATCGCTAAGATAAATGCGCTTTCCCAAAATAATGTTAAAATGATAACTATGGATTTGTTAAGGACAATGAAAGCATAAGATGACAATTGCTGAAATCTTGGATGTAGCTAACTGTCCGTCACCCATTAATTTCAAATGGCATTGTAAGTTTAGAGGGAAAAAAGCCAATATTCAGAAATACAAAACAACACAATGCTCCTGAATAATCCTATTAGAATGGGGATAATGCCATAGCAGATATTATGGGGGAAAACGGAAGCTTAAAATTTCCCTCCACTTGATACCATCTAGAGGGATGGGGACTACAATTGCCACAGTCCCAAGTATCACTGTAAAGGCTGCCCATCTCAAAGATGTCAAGCTGGGGAAAGCTGCTCAAGAAGACAGAGAAGGGCCCTCTTCTCAGAAATACTCATTCCATATAGGAGGAGGACCTCAACATTGCAGTAATTCTGATTTCAGTTAATTCTTTAGGGGGAAAAAATGACCAAAGGTTTTGAGACATGCACTTCCAGTCTCATAGACTCAGCCTACATCATCAACTGCATGAACCCTGATTCTCAGTTGGTAAATGCAAGGATTTAGAGAAGAACATGACAACCATGGCACCAAATAGCCACAAAAAGCAATCTGCATATAAGGTAATCAGGCTTATGGAAACCCACAGGAGCGGTTTTCATTCCTGGTTGTTCCATACCATGGCTCATGGAATGACTGTGTTCACACTTGTGCTATCTCATAATATGGTTTATTTAGTTTTCACTTAATAAACACCGACATTGAGTTTGGTAAATCATGGCTTATGGTTCAACAACTCTATGCATCTACTTATGGTGCTGGGTCAGCATAGCAGGCTCTAAACTTCATTGGTCTTTAAGCCTCACTAAAGGACTAGGATTAGTGATGCAATTGCTCCCTCTGCTGGCAAGCAAAGACCAATAAGAATCCTCATCCCTGTAAGGCAATGTTGTCCAAACTTGGCCACTTTAAGATGAGTGGACTTCAACTCCCAGAATTCTGGGAGTTGAAGTCCACTCATCTTAAAGTGGCCAAGTTTGGACAACACTGCTGTAAGGGCTCTGTCCATTTACTTTGGCAACTTGCAAATAAAATCCTGTTGTATGCCTAGAACCCCGCCCCCACGCTCTCTCCTCCTCCCCCCTCTGTAATTTATCTTCTTTGTGCCACATTAAAAGTGAATTCACCCACAACTCTACTCAAAGTGTGAGAAGGACTTCCGAATATTCAAATGATGCGCGTGGCCCATTTGGATCCTGATGGAAAGCTTACTGTGCTAGGCATGCCCACTCAGAAATAACCTCCTTTTCTACCATTCAAGGGTTGAATCCCTAGCTATTTCAGAAGAATTGCCCACCTACAGGAACACGGTCAGCCCCATAGATATATCAAGAAAGTAACTATCTTATCATGCCGTATTGAGCAACTTACTATTCCACAGTTACAGTTGGACAAATGAAACTACAACATTGGTAGTGATAAAAAAGATACCAGATTTCTCAGTCATCCGGGTTGTTTTCAGAAAAGGGAAACCTTAAGGCCATTTCTGTAGAACAGCCGGTGCCCTCCAGATGTGTTGGGGCTACGATTTTCATGTTCCCCCAATAGCATAGCAAGAATGAATTATAGGTTAGGATTTGTAGGGTCATCATATCTGAAGGGCACAGGATCGATGGAAGACTGCTGTTGAGCTTCTTTATACCATCCTATAATTTGTTCTGTGACACAACTGATGTCTGTGCCTCCCTCCCAAACAAAATGAGCTGAAACCAAAACTTAGCAGTTACTTACACCCAGCAGGAGTGTCTTAAATTAAGGAAGTATTTTAAATCTCAACTGACAGGCTAAGATAATAAACAGCAGAATGACGTGGTGTATTACAAAAGGAAACTGCACCCATTTAGCACAGCATTTAGAAAGCTTTGGAGGTGTGTGGGCACTCACCATGAGTCAATTCTTGCCACCTAAGGAAAGCAGACATTCTTGCATAATTCAAAACAGCTTTGCAGCAAAAATGTGCAACTCTGTTGTTTGGTACTGTAATGGCCCATCAGTAATAGCACATTTCAGGAGCTTATCAGCCATGTCTTCCAGACCAATCCTGGTAGAAAGCATCTGTTTCCCAAGTTCCATTGCTAATATTTTATACTGCATCCTTTATGTCTTCAGTTGGCCATCTGGCTGGCCATCTGACATTCACAAGAAAGATAGCTGTGCATTTGTGTGATCTAAAATGGAGCGTACAATTCTGAGCCAAGAGATACAGATGTCTCTTCTCCACAACTGGAGAACAGCTAGGACAAGATGCATCTGATATGGTACAAAGCTTCCACTTGATTAATAGGTGCAGTCACCTAAATACAGAGCTAACAGGACTCTTTCTCTCCACTGTTCCTTATTCAGCTTGCTCAGGTTCATGAAGAAGGGGACATATTTAAAATAGCAGGTAAGAAGACAAGCTGTCCTTCCTTTCCTTAGTTTATAGAATTCCAATGAATGAAATTCCAGCTTGTGGTGGGCCTTGTCCATGAACATTACACGTGACAATCTGCTGAACGTGTCCTAGACCGCTCCCCCAATTCTTTTCCATCACTATCAACCTTACTATCTGTGGCTGCAGTCCACATGCACCTTCACATAGTACCCTCAGCCAATCAGTCCTCAGCCTGAGCTAACCAATATCTGAACACAAAACTTGCTAACTACTGTTGTTTTGTTCTGATCCTGTAAGTGCTCCAGGGTATATTAAGCCAGGTGTTCCCCCAACCCTTCTCAAAAACAAAGCTTTCAAAATTGTTAACTCCCAAACACATGCAGAACAACTCCTGTGATTTTTGCAGATTACATTGCCAGTATGTAGCATGACTTTTCTCTAGGTTGGGTGAAAGTGGCAGGGTGCCCAAGTGATTGCAAAACATCACCCCCCCCCATTTGATTAGTGCCCCCCCATCCCTGTTGGCCTTTCCTAAGGCCTTGAAAACTTGGCTTTATGTCTGATCCTGGGGCCTTGGATGTGGGTTAGAGCTCCTCTCCTGGTTGTGTGGATGATAGGTTAGATTATGCTATGTGTTTTTATTTGTATTTGTTTTTTATATTGTGTAATTTATTTGTTTTACTGTAAACTACCTAGGGTCACGTAAAAGTGAAATGAGTGGCTATATAAAGTGAATGGATGAATAAATAAATAAAAGCCCACCTCTATTGTTTGGAATTGCAAATTGACCTACTTGAAGGGAAAAATAAAAAACTTGGTTGTTTTCAGGAATGAGGAAAATGGAGGGTCTCTCTGTCTCTCCCACCCAGGTGTTTTGCTACAGGTCCCAACCAGGCTGTGGAGAGCCCTGTACAATCATTGTATCATATCACAAGATGGATTGTTCAGATGTGTGGTAGACCGCAATGCTGAGAGATGTGGAAATGTTCTCCTCTTCAGCCTTCTACAGGCAAACCATGTCAACTCCTTTTTGCAGGAAAGCTGATTTTCACAGTTGAGGGGCTTTGAAACAGCTCTCTTGAATTTCTTATTTAGGAAGGTAACTTACTTACTGGCCTGACCCTGATCAGATGAGCTAACGAAAGCCTAGCCGCCAGGTAGTCCAGGTAATGTATGGATGAACTGATTTCCTCAATTAGCCAACCAAGATCACCTGGGAAATCCTGTTCTGAGTTACAGTTAGTAGAATTTATGACACCATTATTCTTTTGTCTTCTCTACCTTTATCTTTCTTTTCTTTAGAGTGCATCAAGAGAAGCCATTTGTCCTGTAATTGCTCTGATGGCATTATTCATGGAATTTTACTGGGAAACCAAGTATTGTTATACTGTTAAAAGATATAAATATACCTTTTCTGCCCACTGCTACTCTCATATGAAGCAGAAACAACAGGAAAAATTGCAGAAAGACTTTTGATTGTACTGCTAAGAGCTCTTTGTCTGGAAGAATTTAGAGGTCACCACAAAATCAGGTGTTAATTAGTTCTAGGGCAAAGGGAATCAAGAACACTTATATTCTTGAATGTGCAGTACATTAACATACAGTTTATTTTAGAAGTACTGTACCCAAACTGATTAAAGCAATTCATCAATCAACAGAAAATAAATGGCAAATCAAGAACTATTTAAAGTTGTCCTCAAATCTGAACCTGATTTTGGGGGCAAGGGTGGTGACAGCATACTGGAGACAAAGATGGCTGGTTGCCTCATGGAGGTCTTTCTTAGGACCCTCACAGAGGTAGCTGTTGGTATCTTCTGCCACTGTTGGAAAGAGATTTGTTAGAACTGATGAACCTTTGATCCAAATTCTGCAGAGGTCAGAATCCCAATGTTCTGTATTTCTGCAGCTAGACAGTTAAATGTTAACATTGGTTCCCAGGTTGTTGCTGAAAGCAACAATTTCTCTTGACTCAACCGAGTGGGGTCAGCTGAATGTGCTAATTACATGCCTAGAGTTTGTAGCAAGATCAGATTCCTCTTGGAAAGGCTGCTTGTGAAACCATCCCTGGCTACATCTCTTGTGTTCATCCCTTAGGGCAGAAACTACTGCAGATGGTAGAGCGCATCTTTTCCTCAGTTCTCCTTCTAACTATGAGGAAACAGCTCTTTCGTCCTACACGCCTGCTTCTCGTTCTTCCAGATAAGTTCTCTTGTAGCCTCATCTCAACAAATATGCTTATTAAGTAGTCTGATCTATTTTACTGAAAACTATTCCAAGTAAGGCATAGGTAAGGATGCAGTTGGTGTGCTTTACAATCCTTATATTCTCCTCCTCTCCTTCTCTGATCTGGTTTGACAGCTGAGGCACCACTTGGAGACAAGCCTTTTATCATGAAAATGCCTTGCTTTGTTCATAGATTTTATAGGGATTTCAGTGACTGGGTTCTGTTTGTAATGCAACTAGTGCTCCAGGGCATTTTTCTTTGTCAAAGAACAGCCATTAAGGAAGAAAGGATGGAATCATACCACAATGCTTTTTCATGATAATGCTAGGAGCTTTCCAACTGTAAACAGACCTGGGTTCACCCAGAACTAGTTTTCATTGCCTCTGAAGGCCAGATGATACATACAAGCACCCTTCTGAAACCCCAATGCATCTTTCCAGTCATCAAACTAGAATAGCTCCAGGGCATGCACGTTGCAGAAGTTAAAAGGGAAAAAGTAGGGTACCGGGAATATGATTCTTAGCTGACTGTCAGATTTCTCAACATTGCAATTTCTTTCAGACAGGCTAATTGACACCTAGATTCAGAAAACAATATACTATTTGATTTCAGCCTACTTCAGCTCACTCCACAGAAGAGTTCTTAAGAATTGCATAACTGAAAGCATTCCATTCAAGGATATTTTTTAATATAAAAAGGCGACATTATATCTTAGTTTGGCATGTATGAATAAGATGGAGGAAACTCCATTAGGCTATCATTTAAATATGGATTCATTTTCCAGAGGAAGTATATTCATAATACAGTACAAAAATTTGAGTAAGTTCCTTTTCCATCATTTGTTTGTACCCTTTAGTTTTGCCTTGATCATTTCTTTACTTCACCTCTCTTAAATCAGAAAGAATTTTACACAAAATGATAAATACCAAGGCGTAACCAAATAGAGCAATTAATTATTTCCCCTAAGTCAGCTTCAGATATTTGCCTAAGTGCTATCAAGAAACTGAATTTTTATTCCATTGGTAATGCAATTTGTTCCATGAAAATAAACTTCCTACTGTCATTTCCTATTGGGTTGTTTCAGATTGTTTTTGATTTTAATAATAAACAAAAACAGTCTTTTTTTTTTTTGCTAATTCATATCATGGGAACTCCACATACATTGTATTTTAGTATTATGAATCCTTATACCTGCCATGAAAAAGCATGTTCAAGCATGGAATGCTTCATTCTTAGAGGTAGGTTTTCTACATTAAATTAACATGCTATGTCCTATATCAAATTAACGTGCTAGCTGGCTTTTTAAAATAACACATATAAGATTGCTAGATCCCCTACTACTTCAAGCAGAAATTGGGCAGAAATCCCATCCCCATCAAGAAAAAACAAAGATCCCAGGCCCAGAAAATTAGTAGTTCTGGGTACTCAAGATGCTTCTAAGTTTTCTAAAATTGAGCAACTCCAACTCACCATGGAATCTACTCCAGTTTCAATAAATGATCTGTTGCCTTTCTATAATATTGTGCAACTTTGTAGGTGTTAAACAAGACTACAGATAATCCACTCCCAAAAGATTCTTACTGCAATTCAAGAGTAACTCCAAAATATATGAAACATTTTTGAGGTACTTCCTGATTGTAAATATATTAAGACTAGGACATGGATATGAGGAGTGAATAAACCTTGTTAAACACTTAGGAAAATGATTATGTGTGGGCAACAAAAGCTACAGAAAAAAATGGAATTGCTACCCCTTGCTATGAGAGACAGTGGATTTAGAATTCAGCTGCACAGATCTCATCAAACAAAGCCATGGTTTGTTTTAACAAAGGTTTGTTGAACCAGCTGTAATGATTGAGTTCACCCATCCCACTAAGAAAATCCATTTATGGAGCTCCACAGCTGATTTTCCTTGGCCTGAAAGAGCGCCCAATGAAAGCATTAGAAGAAATAGTCAGAGGTTAGAAAGCATGCTGCCATACGATGCAAGTGCAATAACTGTAAAGAACAGCTCAGCTCAGCTCATTTTTTTTCATATCCAAACCAGACCAACAAGTTTTAGGAGGGACATGGGAATGTCAGAGTTGGCAGCTTTTCAACTTGCCTCACCTTGATGTAATACTGGGCTGAGGAAAAATATTTGCTGGATTTTGGAAAGGTCATGAAAAATTTCAACAAGTTCTTTGGATGGGTTCCTCTTCACTGGATTCGTTCAATCAGAGGTGGTTCCACCACCAGTCAGGAGTGCTAAGTTAGAGTGCTGGACGTAATAGCCATCATTGGCATCTCTGCCGCCACCAGGGAGCCTATGTATAAGGAAGGTGTGACTTTCTAGTCAGGCATTAAAAAAACAACCCCCCCCCAAAAACACACTGCACATACAACATGAAATATTTGAAAGAGATAGGACACTGCATATATTTCTATAAGGCTGATATGGCTGGCTGAGATTCAGACAATTGGTAGCCCCAGACGTGGGTCAAGGAAGGTGGGTTTATTCACTCTGGAGCAAAGTTGGCCACAGAGGCATAAAAACAGAAGGGCGGAAATGGCAAACATTCCTAGGCTCTGAAAGGAGTTGGTTAAATGTTTCTGTCTGAGAAAGTCTTTCTTTGGCATTTGCTCGTTTTGAATTCTCTTGCAACACAGTCACTCACAAAGGGTTTATTTTTTCTGACCTGCTTTTCTTTACGGCACCACCTGAATCCACGATTATGAGCTCATCCGCACAGCCTGCTTGACCCAGCAGCAGGAGGTGGCTTGATTCTGGAGGACATAACACCCAATGGTATCGTCAACCCACTTCTAGCCTGCCACAAAGGCAACCTCCACCCATCTCTCCTTGCTGCAAAAGGCCTGTTCTCCAAGTTATGCCAGTGCATGTGAGGCTTGGAGGCCCATCTCCTCCTCTCATGCACTTTCTTTCCTGGTAAGCAAGGCCTCTGCTCCAACTGGGAGGCGGGGAGGGCGCTGCTCTTGCTCTTTGCCTTTGAGTCACTGGGGGCTGCTTTGGGCACACAGGAATCTGTTCTCACTTGTCTGTTAACCAGCTCGCTGGTGGACTGGTGAAATGGCAGAATTCCTTTCCTTTCCTTTCCTTTCCTTTCCTTTCCTTTCCTTTCCTTTCCTTTCCTTTCCTTTCCTTTCCTTTCCTTTCCTTTCCTTTCCTTTCCTTTCCTTTCCTTTCCTTTCCTTTCCTTCCCTTCCCTTCCCTTCCCTTCCCTTCCCTTCCCTTCCCTTCCCTTCCCTTCCCTCCTTCTTGCAGAAATCCCATAAAAACAGGGAAACAGTGGAGGGATAGGAGGCTAAGGGTGGCCAGTAGGAGGGCAGGAAGAAGGGGAAAGGAAAGTTCCTGTGTATGTGTGGGTGGGTGGGAGTGTGGGTATGCAAGTGAGTGAAGCAAGGAAGCTCTAAACTTCTTGACAATTGTAAAGGAGAGGAGGAAAAAAAACCCCACCCCAATCCCCCCCTTTCTTTCCCAGTGCAGATGCTCCTCCCAATTCTCCTGGACTAGACATGAGCAATGTTTTTGGCTTGTTGAAGTTCTCCTAAGGAGCTTGCAAAGCCAAGTGCTAAGAGAAAGCATCTCTTACAAAGGCTGGAGTGAAATTGAAATTGACAAGAGTATGCCAGTTTTCCTTTCTACATCAAGGTATCACAAGAACAGTGAAATGGTGGTGTACAGTATTCTGAAATGCTCTTGTGAGTGAGCAACTCCTGCACTGAGCAAAGGGTTGGACTGGATGACCTTTAGTGTACCTTCTAAACGTATGATTCTATGATGTCTGGATCTTCATGTAAATGAAGACCACATGTCCTCAGACTCACCCATGGATAAGAAAGTGATTGGCTCTTGCTCTCCTGACATGGGTGGGAGAGGTAAAGAAATAGGGGGAATCCACAAGAATTACATTTGGCTAAATAGCTGGAAATTCGGAGAGTGATTTTTTTTAAGGCAGCTTCATTTCCAGCTAGTGTTAGCCTGGAAGATAAGCTGTTTAAGTCTGCCATGCAGAATTCTCCTACATTCGATTGTCTGGCCTCAAAATTATGTTAAGCCATGATTCAGATAAAGTTTATTAAAAATCTCCAAATGCCTGGATTCATACAACACTTGGCCAGCATTTTTCACCTGACAATTTCCAGTTCTACAAATTCAACTCTCAGACTTTTCAGCAATGCCAGTGCTGCCTGGGGAAGCCTAGGGGCTGATGTCCACACGTCTGAGAGTTGCTGAGTTTGGGAAACATTTCTCTAAACCAAAACTACTGATGGCGGGTGTGTGTGTGTGGAGGTGTCCTCTGTGGTGATCTTTCCCTTCTTCCTTCCCCTACCTGCATATCCTGCCTCCCCAAATGCTATATGCCTGTGTTAACAAACAACCAGGCTTGCCAGCTCAACAATCACACACGTCCCTATACCTTTTGATATCCCTGGGACACTGAGTGGAGGGAGCACCAACTTATGCACACTGCATGTTCACAAGCAGTTGAGAAGAATCTTTTCTCCTCTACCTATATTCAATCAGTTCTAAACACGCCGGACTGTCAATTTCCTTCCTAGTTTGTCCCTGGCTTCATTACATAAAGTTGTACTGTTTGAACCAGTTACTGTCAAAACAAATGGCTCTGGGCATCTCAAACTGGGCAGGAACAAAAGAAGCATTTCATCCAGGGGATTATGTTCTTTTGGAGACATTGAGATGTGTTTTGAAATGGGCCATTTGGCTCTTCATTACATAAATTTTGTTCTAGCCCTGTCTTTGGAACATGTGCTTTTCAGATCAATGAAGTGGAAAGCTGGTTTGAACTACAGGACACTGGGATGAGCTTCAGTTCATTCACCTGAGCCTCTGTGTGTGTGTGTGTGTGTGTGTGTGTGTGTGTTAGCAGCTGAGACATCTCCCTCAATTTCCAGCAGCCAATAATGGGAGCCTTCTGTATGGTGCACCCAGCAACCAAGTTGTTCCAGCTTCACTGGTGATTGTCAGACCCAGCTGAAGTGCTGAGGTTAAAGACCCAGTCTAGAATGGGTAGAGGCCAATAAGGTCAGCTCAAGAAGGTTGCTCTCTGTGCCATGGTAAAAAACTCTCCACTTGGTCTACTTACAGAAATGGAGTGTTGTCAAAGGCAATAGGGCTGAGACCTCTGCTGGTATTGGGGGCAACTGTCTAGTTCAGGGATACACTAAGGTTCTCCTCCATCCTTCCTTCTCTTTTCAGTCTGGCCTTATGGTTCCAGAATGCACTCTTGGAGAAGGTTCACCTAGTCCTAGAGATGCAAGGTCTGTGAAAATCTATGCTTTAGTGAGGCAGGGCTCAAGTGAAAAAAAAAAATCATCAGATCAGTTTAGGGAGCTGCACTTATTTTATGATGTTTACTAGGTGATTGAGAGGTTTTAGATAAGTATCATTGATAATCACAGACTGCTTTGTTTAAGGAACTTATGGGCCTTGTTTTGTTGTTCTTTGTACTTTGATCATTATAGATCCCAGAAGAATTTTTGAAGATTCTTTTTTTCCTTCTAGGCATCTTACCCTATCTGGCTATCTGTGAATTGGATAGAGGAAATGGCAAATAGTGTGGCTGCAATCACACTGCAAGTCAGCCTCTCCCCATGTAGAATCCTCAGACAGAATGTGGTTACACATTCCAGAAAACCCCAGCCAGCATTCTTGCAGCAGAATCCTGAGAATTGCGCTCCCAACACATTTGGGATCCAACCAGCTAGAGATGGCTGAACCCTAATGGCATGTCTGCCAGGCTTGATAGCTGCTTGCACTTTTGGTGACATCATGAATCATTTTATGTACTAACTGGGAATTAATTAATCACATGTCTGTGTCCAGCAAGATACCCTCCAAAAGCCTAATACATCAGATATATAGAGCAAAAGTGCAACTCTGGTTTATGGAGTGACAAGTCTCTCTTATTGCAGACCCCCCCCCCCCCCGAGGTGTGCATTAATCCCTTAGCTAGTCCGGTTCAAGCCAGGTCAGTTAACAAAACTGGAGAAGTTACAAAATAGTGCCACTTCCTTGGAGCTTGTAACTTGCCTGAGTGCTGGATGGTTCAAGCAAAAGGGAGGTGGAACTCAGGAAGCTTGTCTGCATTTCCCAACTCCTTGCATTAATTTCTTTGTGACTTTGGGCAAAGCATTGAATTGACTCTTGCTGCTTCCTCATTTATACAAAGAAAAATTGCATAGATGGAATGCTGATGATTAATTATCTGGTGTGTTTATCAGTGGCTTAGATGTTACAGTCATGAGACCAGTGTGGTTACTGTAAATGAGTTACTGAAGAGTGGGTTTGTACCGGAAAAAAAGTGCCCCAAATCTAAAATGTCAATAGAAGGACTAATGCTTAAGTTAGAAGGGACCTATATTGTTCTGGAAGGAAAGTATGGGAAGAACATGATCTTTGTTGAGCTGACATTCCATATCACCTTTATGATTTGCTTGTCACCAGCAAGGTGTGGTAGCGAACTCTGCTATTATCTTACCAACTTGAAGTTAAGAGAAAATAAAGAGGAAGTTAAGGAGAGAATATGACTCAAGAAGAGTATGGGGTTTGAACCCAATCACCCCACTTTGTATTGTCTTTGAACTACAGCTATTTCTCAAATATGATACTGAGGGTTGGTTGTTATAAAAATGAAACAAAAATGTCAGCCTACACTTCAGTTCTGAACAGCACACCAGGAACAATGCTACAAACTGTGGGTAAGGCCAGAAGAAACTTAGGTGCCAAGACAAAATCTAAATTTGGATTTGATTTACAGTTTGAATTAAATACTATTGAATCAAATGACATGAATAAAATACAATGAATATGACTACTCCCTGTGAATGTAATTATTTTCTCTGTCTCATGAAAAAAGACAGTGTGGCAACATTTCCCTGAAGGTGGACTAAAGCTTTGAGAAGCATTGTATAATTGGAGCACCATAGAAGGGCTCCAAAGATCTGGATGACCACCAGATGGAAGCAAAGAGTGAAGGGTTTTCTGTCTCTTGGGGTGTCTTCTATGGTAGCCCTAACTGCCTTCTGTGGTAGCCTCAGTTGGTTCACCTTTCCCATAAATTCCAGTGGTGCAAGGCGGCCTTTGCTTTCCTCTGCTCAAGGGGCCAGTGAAGGTGATGTCACGCCTTTGGTAGTTCATAAACATTCTACCATCTCTCAGCTAGTAGGACACTGTTGCCTTAGTGTGTAGTGGAGCAACCTTAAATCAGTGCCCATCCCTTGGATACCAAGAGGCTTACTGCATTCTTATTAAATACACAAATCACAGATCAGCTGAGGCTTTATATGTTTTATATACTCCACCTCTAACCTGTGACATATCTTGCAGGTCAATTGAAAATACTTTATGTTTTTGGAAATTGATCAAAACTATCAAGTTCCATTGGCTCCAAGGCCTACGAAAGGCAAAATCTTTGGGGAAATGGTATAAAGCTGGCTTTCAGTGAGAAGAAGCAATTTCCTTTCTGAAAGGAAGGGTTTAGTCCAAACCGATAGATACAGCCAGTTCTATGAGATTTGGCATATACCTTCCCAAATGCTGTCATAATCTTGTGAGACAACAGATGGTGCTCTCTCTGTATATGGTTTTATGCAAATGATATTTCTTGCACGTCTTTTCTTGCTTTGCTCAACTTATTCCGACACTCCTAAGTAGAAGCAATTCAAGACCATAAGCCTTTGCCACTGAAAATCTTGCTCACTCCACTGGGATTTCTGAGATTTCCCCAGATCTATGCTTCCTCATTTTTAGTCTTTCTAGGCAGTCATAACAGCTATGTATTTTTTCTATTTTCCTTCTTCAAATGAATGCTGAAATAATACTGATAAAATCTGGTCTGTACCATAATTGCCACTCTACTGAGGTGCAACTGTGGAGTTGAGGAATATTCCAGATCCATGAGTAAATCAATGCATTAAAACAAGAGAGCAGCTAGAAGCAGGAGGCAAGAAATCATGTTTCCTAGCGGGGTGAGTGAAATGCTTCCATAAAGCTGCCTTTTACATGAATAATCATAAGCTCCATATGAAATAATTCCATTGCAGATTAATATCATGTCACCAGCATTTTTTGCAATTTACCACCTCATTGCTTTGATTACATTTTGTAACAACCTTCCATTTTATGAGTGTAAAGTTCTATAAACTCTTTAGTTTTTAAGCCTGACATGAACTTCTGTGGCCATGTCATAGCCACAGACTCGGAGCAACATCTGGAACAGTGTTTCTCAACCTTGGCAACTTTAAGATGTGTGGACCAACTCCCAGAATTCCCCAGCCAGCCATGCTTTATAGGCCCACGGTACTTGAAAAAATGCTTTGATAGGGGAATCAGATTGCTTGGATGCCAGATTTATAGCTTTAGGATCTCACATAATTTTAGTCTTGGAGAGAAGCACCCCAGAATGAGATGTAATTGGAAGATTTTAAAATCTTGTTTTCCTCTGCTTTCCAGTTTTAGTTATCTGTGACAAGGAAATCAAATCATGTTAACAGCAGCCAACTCTGGCACTTAGGATACCTGATACTGTATTGGTTTGGCTCCTGTGATGACTTGCCAAATATTGCTAGTCCCAAACCTAGATTATGGAACGTTCTCTCTTCTCACGGATTTTTGTTTTTCAAAAACATGGAATAGATGGCTCAAATCCTGAGAGAAAGATATTTCCATGTGGATCTAAGTGGCAGTTTGGAATCAGCTCCAGACCTGCCCATTCTCACCTGAATCGATTTATTACTAGCTCCATTGAGATCTATGTATGATGGCAGCAAAATCTGTCTTGTTGTGTTCCAGTTCTGCAGGGCTTCAGGGCCATCTGATCCTCCCATTCTCTTACACCTTACTCTACATTCCAAGATCAGCTGCCATGAAGCCAATCGCAGGTTGGCTTCATGATGTTTTTTGAGGAACTGGGAAGTGGAAACAGTGGGAACATGGAAGTTCTTTGAAGACAGATGTTTGCAGTCAACCAGCTGAAGCCAGAACAAATAGGCTGTTGCAGCCAGCTGTGCATAAATACCTCAGCAGAGATGGGCAGCCTTTGTTTCTATTTCAGCTGTATCCTTATCTGTTGGAGGTTGTGGGCCAAATGAATGGACGGGACTAAGACAAGGAGGGATCTAGAATTAAATAGGATTGTTAACTTTTTTTCCTTTTCTGTTTCGGATATCCCATTTATTTCTTATCTTTCTGATACTCTCTCCTCTCTCTTGTAGTTGTCCACCAGAGTAAGAATAGATTGCTCTTGCCAGAGGCCTGAATTATTTCTTTGCAGGAGATTTTTGAAATGAAGGAGAAAGCAAAGAAATACCTTCAGATTGCTAGCCCCCCTTGACAACAAAGAGGAATGGGTTCGGGAAATCTATATGTCAATCTTGTCTTGCCTTTATTCAGAAGGAAGCCTCACTGAATTTAGTGGGACTTAACTCTGATGTTTCAGTCACTTAAGATTGCCTAAGGATTGTGTAACGGTCTTGACAGAAACCATGTTGCCTGTTCCAGTAGAACTACATAGGCTATGAAGATGCAAAACCTAGCCATGAACAACAGATTATGCTGCACAGAGAGGGTGGAGGAATGCCAACTTCCTCTGTTCTTCAAAGAAGCATAATGGGTTCTGTGCATCCCAGCTAGTGTCACTACATGTGCTCTCCCCAGTTATTTCAGTGTTACCTCCCTTTGACTCAGCCCTCAAAGAGATCTAGCAACAGAGAGTGCTACTGAATTAATTACACATATTACCACCAAAAGTATTTGCAGCATGCTGGAGATTCTGCAAGAGATCTTTCGGTCATAGAGAAATGGCAGTGGAGGTCATTGGTCTGTCATTTACCTCAGTCTTCAATAGCCAAGAGTTAAACCACAGATAAAGTTAAGTCAAGGATCTCATGCTCCTGAGGAAATTATGAGTTAGATCTGAAAGCAAGCCCAAATTCACTAGGGCTGATGCCTGGAAATTATGATTCTCCCAACTCTGTTGTCAGTGTTACGGTTCCATACTGGAATCTGAGAAGAGAATATTCTTTACACCATGCAGAATATATTACTTCTTGCCCTTGCTTAGAAAAGATTTTTCTTCCTTCTTGCATGGACACATAGACACAGACACATTTGCAGGGTAAAACAAATGTACTATGAATGTAAAAACGTGTTATATACGTATATGCATATATCCTTCATTTTTCTATCTCTTTAGAAATAACCTAGTTTTGATAAAAGATTCCGTGCCTAAAGTGTAGGATATCATCACCTTTCTCCATTCAACTCTGCAGCTGTTAATCCCCACCTCCCCACTTTAAAGCTGCAAAAGTCCTGGTAGACCTGCATGTTTCAGCAATGCTACAGCAATCAATCTGCTCCCAGGACAGGACTCCTTATATACTGATGATTCCACCAGTTTCTCAGCCTCACCATGAGGTATTGCACATGGTCCTAAAATACAAAACTTGCCATTCTGCTTTAAGGCTTTTTTAAAAACCATGGATCTGGCTGATTCAGATGGGGAATTAATGGCTGGGTTCACAGGTCACTTTAGGACTTATTTTAACTATAGTTTATGGAATAAGCCAAAATGGTTCACACATTATGCAAGCAGTAAACTTCTATCTTATTTTTAGGTAAGAATGCCTGGAGAACAGCTTTGAATTCCATACTGCTGGGTTTTCACATCATGTGAATATACAGTAGCTTAGTTTTGAGTTAGCATTGTGGGTACAGTGTTGGCACTAACCTAGATGGGCGTAGAATGAGATTGGGCAAATTCATGGAGGATAAGACTAACAATGACTACGAATCATTAATAACATATTATCTCAAGTTGCTAAGGAGCATGAGCAAGGAGGTGCTGTTTAGCTCACATCCTGCTGTAGGCATCCCATGTGTGAACAAAATGTGCATTACATCAGTCTTCCTCAACCTGGGTGACTTCCAGATGTATGGATTTCAACTCCTAGAATTCCCCATCAAGCAGACTGTTGCTAAGACCTAGGAGATATCATATATATCAAATGCTGCTCTGAAACAAACCTTACCACAAGCTACCATGGTTGCAATCCTGAACCACCTAGGTAGAACATAAGAGTTGTATGACATTGATATTAAAAACTCTTATTCCAGAATGATAATGTTCCATTCTTTGGAAGGATATACAGTATATTGCACTCCTTAGTTACATATGCAAACAAGGTTCTTGCCTCTTGGTCATCTGATTTACAAGACAAAATAGGAAAGGAAGGGAAATTCTAGAAGATACATACTGGCTGCAGACCAGCATGTAATTTAAAGTGTTCATATTCCATTGAAATAGCAGCTTCACTAGCAGTTAAACAAAGAATCTATGATACTTGCATGTACTAGATTAAGCATGCTGCACTGCTGACATGAGAACTCCAGTATTCATGAGCTAATGTGATGCTCTTTGTCAAAGACAATGAAGGGGATGGGATATAAGCCTTTCTGACTGATGTTCTGGAAGACCCACCAAAGATCTTTGAACAGAATTAGCATCTAAATTCTAACCTACCTTTTGCATATAACTTTGAGTGGAGACAAAAACCAAAGTTACTATTTTGAGGACCAAATCATTGTTTCAGGGAATAGCATACTCTTTCCAATTACACATGATTGAATCCTGGCCATTTCAGGATGAAGATAGCAAAGAGATTCCCACATTCATGTCCCCGATGATCAATGAAACCTGTAGGTAGTGATAATCACAAAGCTGCAAACTTTTTGTTTCCCCCCCCCCCCCGCCGTACCACTCAGTGCTGGAATAGCTAAGCCTTATAGTTCTGTAAGGAGCCCATCTCTACCACACAGAGCTTCTGACTCTACTGCTCCACCTTTCAATCTCCACTGTTCAAATGCCTTGTCCAACCATTTAATAAGCACCAAGAGTTAGAAGATAGAGCAGCACCCTCAACTCACTTTGAACTCACCATTTGGGCAGGTATCTACTTGTGGCCCAGACAGAAGAAGAGTGGGGATGCCAACTGAAAATAGTTTGTTCGAGTTTTTTCTCCATCCCCAAACTTGATGCAATGCTATTTCACAAACATTATCTTGTGCCCTTTCAGTGTTTACAGATTCTGCTAAATATCTTATACCGTAAATATCAATAGAAAGTCAGCTGGAATTCAACTGCAATATATCTTGTTGGGGAAGACTGTAAAGGGTGTTAAAAATATGTGTGAATGCATGCACTGCAGATAAAACGAATCACTCAAATTCTGTCCATATCAATGTTATACTGTACATGTTCAAATCTATCCCATCCTGATTCCATATTTATGTGTGAAATTTAATCTGCACAAAAATTAACTCCTAGACGTATATTAAATGTTTGAACATATTTTCACAAGGAATATGCATTTATAAACTTATTTCGTCAAGATAAGCAGATTTCTAATCATAGGAATACACCTCTCTAAATATACATTAGCAGGCTTTTAAACTGACTTTACATTGCAAATTTAGAGATATAAAATTCAAAGAATAATTATGTTCATTTGGGAGGTGCAGATCAAGTGAGTTCATACTGGAGTTTCTCAGTATGCTTATTCAGAAGAACAAATCCTTGACAACTCTCTACGTACGTCACTGGCAATATACTTATCACCCCGCCCAGTCTCTGTACATCCTCACATAAAAGCCTGCCTAAGGATTTCATTTCATCTTTTCTGAACAAAAATAAAAAAGAGCGCTCAGGGTGCGTGTCCAGCAGTTCTATAAAGTGCTTCTATCAAGTTGCAACTTGCAAAGAGAAATGCTTCCATAACCATTATTGCAGGATGAAGCCTCATTTGGCCATGTGATGAAGTAGCTGGGTGACTCTGTTCTGCTTATGCCACCACTAATGGTCAGTAATCTTCCTGCGTGGTCAGGCAGAATTTTGGTGATGTGAATCAGTCTTCCAGTTCAAAGGCACTATGGCTATGAAGAGGAACTTACTGTAACACCATCCTGAAAGCATGCCTATAACTACGGCATGTAACTCAGCACCTTATGACTCTTATTGGTACTCAATCCTCATCAGCCAGAAAAGGTAAAACCAGGAAAAGCTCCTAAAGCACAAGCAGTTACATTAAAGCACCCTTTTCAGTCAGTCACCATCCTGCATAGTCCAAGGCTCCTTTCAAAAGTATAAAGAAAGAGGAGGAGAACAAGAAGAAGCATCATGTTTCACTGACCTCGCTCCATCACTTGCTCCTCCTGTGGATGGTAGCTGTGGTGCTGAGAAATGATGCAGTGCTGTTTCAGGCTCTCAGTAGGAGAAGAAGGAAGCACAAATGATGTTCTTCGCTCCAGGTTGACTAGAAGATCCAGGAAGCTGTTTGATGATGAAGCACCTGGCAGGTTAAGCAGAGACACTCAGAAGCCAGTGACTTGGGCAGGTGTTTCTATACACTTTTGGTCCTTGCTGCATTCCCTGCCTCCTTCTGAGCCACTGCTCCGCCCCTTGCCAGGGCCGCCTGGAGCTCTGCTCCTAAACTCTGCCTCTTGATTCAGTTTGGTAGTGGTTGGGCAAGACTTGCTGCAACCTCTGCCATGCTGCTGCTGCTGTGCTCCTCCTCCTCCTCCTCCTCTTCTTCTTCTTCTTCTTCTCCTCCTCCTCCTCTTCCTCTTCCTCCTCCTCCTCCTCCTCCTGAAATAAGCACTTACTGGTTTTTTCCTCAGATAAAAATTCTACCCACATTTTGCAAATCAACATTTACTGGGATTAGGAGGATCGTTTAGAATAGGAAGCACTTCAAAAGAAAATCAGGTATGCCAGGGTTACAGGAAAGCAAAGCTGGGTGTTCGTCACTGAGAGCAAAGCAGGTTTATGGTAGAAAATAACGCTAAAGCACACTTGTCCAGACAGGTGTATGCCTCTGCGTTTTGCTGCTTAGAATATAGAATGCCTATCTCTAATGAATGTGCATATACACACACACTCACACGCACACATACATACATACCATAAAAATTTTAACATGTTTGAGATTTAAAGTTGGTTTAAACATGTGCTGAATTTTTTCTTTGAGCCAGTTTGGATATAACCTTCATTTGAAAGTAGGGTATAAATTTATAATAATACATTTTTAAAATCCCAACATATTTTAAGCTACACTGAGCTCTTCATCAAGGAAACTTTCTAAATAGTAACAACCAAATAGCATGCAGACGGTATGAAATATATTGTATAGTTCCATGAAACTAAGACCAATATGGTTTATTTGCTGCTACCTATGGTTTTGTGGGAACTTGTATGTCGAGGAGATGGTTTTTCAATATTGCCCTATTTAGATGAAAGACAGTATCTTCATTAATCTGATTGTCTCCTATTGATAAAATCAAAGGTTTCTCTCGTATGCGTTTTGGCTAATAAGGAGCAAAACCAGCCTTTCTTAATTTTTAACTAGGGAAGTGTTTGTTTTGAACACAAAATAAAACACTGCATACCTCAAATATTCTCTGTAAAACCGAAACCACAGATCTGCCCAGCCTTGTCCTCTGTCTTCACAATAAGCAGCAGAAGCTGCGTTGCTCTTAAACCATTACTTTCTCTCAAAAGTGCTTGTTTAATACCACTTTGGGATACATCTATTTTGGTTGCATCGTACCACTAGGGGTCAGTAGGGTGCTTGAACGTTGCCAAATCTGAGGGGTATTAAGCCCCAGAATCTGCTCATGAGATCAGGATAAAATTGAGCCATAAAATGTGACGTAATGATTAAACAAAAAACCAAAAACCACATGAGCGCCACCAGGATGCTGTATCTTCCTTCTGCATGTTTTAACAGTATATGAGAATAGGTCTGGGGGCCCTCAGGCACCAAGCTCACAATGCCCCCCGAGGGCCTTTCCCACTGCTGAGCTGAACTGCTCGCCACCCAGCCTTCATTCAAGCAGAAAACAATACTGACATGGAATTTGCTCTCTCATTGCTGATCCTTATCCTGCCTCTACTGCCTCTGTTCCCAGTCGTTGCGGTCACCTGATTTCAGTGGTATCCATAAGAAGCCAAGATGATTTCAAAATGATGACACGTGCATTATGTCAGCACGCAAGTGGTTGGATTATGTAATGACATCAAATTGTTGTGTCCCCCCCTTGCCCCTTGTGGAAACCCATGTCTAACTTCCTGCCGAGGTAATAGATCCTAACTGATTTTACACAATTTGAGGCTCCCTCTATTCTCCCTTTACGGTCAAGGACTTAAACCAGTCTCACTCATGGGCAGTGGATGAGGAGAAGGTGATGTCATGGGGGCATGTCATAAAAAAGATGCTGCCATGTCATGTTTGTGTCACACTTTGGTGCAAGTGGGGAAAAGCCAAAGAGATGAGAACTGAGGAAGCTGATCCTTTTGGATATTCTGTACAGAGTTGAAAGGCATCATGTTGAGGCAACCTTCTTGTAATTTGGAGGCTCTGCTTAATGTTCAACCTTGCTCACTTTTGGAACTAGCCCATGTTCTTGGCTTGGCTATACATATTTGAGATTGCAGTGCACAAGGTTTTATCCTTGGTTTCTCATTTTTAAGAGAACAGACTGGGAGAGGAGACAAAGATTTCCCTTAGACTACCATGTCTATAATAGGTTACTTATAGAGGTCCCCAATATTTTGGGGGCCGATGAACAAATTTGAAATTTCACCCTAGTTTAGGTTTGGCTTATTTTCTTGAGAAGTGAATACATTTCCAGACTAAGTGACTGATCAAAATGGAAGCAATATTCTGAGATTGGTTAGTCAGAGAGAACGTACAAGGTTCAAATCACAATACAAATATAAGAAGGAAGGGTGAGTGGGTTGAAAGGAAGAGAAGGACTGAGAAAGTTGTGGCTGGATAGAACTGATGAGATCTTCCAAAACAGAAAGGTGAGAAATTTAAAGAATGTAAGGCAATGTATGAATCAGTGTAAGGATACAGAGGAAACAAGGCTGGTTTGGAGGATAGAAAGGTACAAAGAACAGTGAATGGTACTGGGATAAAATAGTTTTATCTGTGTTTCGTTTTCTCTTATCTCACATCTTTAATTTCTTTTGCTTACTATTTCTTAATCCATTTCTGCACCCTGCATTATGATGCTTATCCTGAAAGAGATACAGATACACGTTTATCCGTAGCACTGGACTACAACCATCTGCCAATTTTATTTTCTAAGACTGCCTACAATAGGCAAATAAAGGTAAAGATAGGTAAATAAAGATTTTATTTATTTATTTATTGATGATGATGATGACGACAAAATTTCCATTATGACCATTTCCCATTTTTTAAAGAGTTTGATGAGAGTGAATTTATGTCCATCAACATTTCATAGGGGTTACTACATGATATAGTTTGTGCTCACTTCTTAAATGAGAAGCGCAGAGCTGATTTTGCCTTGGGAAGAGCAGAACCTTAAAGTGCTCCCTTGCTATTTTAATTGTGAATGGTCTTTTTTAATTATAAAGCTGTTGTCCCTGTTACTTTTCAAAGCTCTGATTGTGGCTCATCCTTAGAGCAAGATGGACAATGTTTGAGGAGTCAGGGGTTGCAGCCTGATCCTCTGAGGTTCAAGGGGGTATTTGCCATTGAATTTTGGCAGTATAATTTGTGTGTATTCAGGAGAGGCCACGGCTTGTCTAGGAATCTTAAATAGTCATCTTTCATTGCTCCTATCAAATGATATGTACATGTGTGAGTGCTCCTCTTAACAAAAATAGTACCCACATCTACTAAAACAAACTAGATGTCAGACAGTCTAACCTTCTCTTCTTCTTTACATACCAAAGGAGAGGGCTACTGGTTTTTAAATCTGTCTTGGTGTGGACCAGCAGTCAATCATTTGAGCCTCCATCTCCATTTTGACTTGGTGTAATCCCCAGACTGGTTTGTGAGGATGAGCTTTTAATTATTTGTCAGTCGCCACGTCATTACGTTCCCATGCTAACTCATTATCAAACAGAGACTAGTAATATTGATTGCACCATTTTGATCGACCAAGGCAGAATCATGTTTTAGAATGAATAAGGGCCACACGTCAGGCTCAGAAATAGGGCTTGTTTTTTTCAGCAGGGACGTTTTGTATGTCACCCACAAATATATTTATTTACTGCTTCTAAGTGGCATTTTGTTTCTCAAGCCTAGAGGGATAGACCCAGGAAAACAGCAGAGTAACTGGGGCTGAGGCAGTGTTTGGTGGTGTGGAAACAATCCTCTCTAGGCCCAAATCAAGAAATCATTGCCTTTTGTGTGGCTACGTGCATATTTCTTAAATATTTCCCCACGTGTTTCTTACACATTTACTGAAACGATCATTGTAGCAAACAACAAACCGTGCTACAGAAAAATAAAACAAAACTGGCAAAATAGCTCTGCATTCACAGCGTGGTCACTGGGACGTGTGGATTATATCAATTGTTCCTCAGCGCCCAGGGAGAGTTTTTGACTTTCCACATTGGTGAAATGCTCAGTCGTTCTTCTATGGTCTGTTATAGCCTGGAATATCGAGAAGTCGCAAACACATGTTGGCCCCGTGTTTATTTTCTGGAAGGCTTTGGAAGTTTCTTCTAGAATAGGAGGAACCTCATTATGTTTTTGCTTAGATTTCTGCTTAGATACCATGTAACAAGACTATTTTCAAAATAAATCAAGCCTCTTACCTGGAATGCTTAAGCAGTTTCTGAAAATAAAATATCGGTCTGGATAATCTCTTGACCAGAGTAAGCCTAACCCACCCTCTCCTAAGCTTAGACCACGCTGCGCTGTGAGGGCTTTATGGCCAGGGGTTCCAAATATAAGCTCTCCCCTCCCCTCCCGTGAGATGCTGCCTGTTCCTGATGCTGACGCGTACAGGGAGGAGAGGGAGCAGAGCATGCACGTGTCATGTTCACCTGCTAGATGTTCATTCTGCTGCTATGGCTGTCTTTCACACTCTCTAATAAGAGACAGGAAAGCCACTGTGGTGTAGTGGTGAAGGCACCAGGCTAGAAACCAGGAGGTTGTGAGTTCTAGTATCATCTTAGGCCAGTGTTGTCCAAACTTGGCCACTTTAAGATGAGTGGACTTCAACTCCCAGAATTCCCCAGCCAGCCATGCTGGCTGGGGAATTCTGGGAGTTGAAGTCCACTCATCTTAAAGTGGCCAAGTTTGGACAACACTGCCTTAGGTACAAAGCCAACTGGGGGATCTTGGGCCAGTCCCTCTCAGCCCTCGGAAGAAAGTGGCCAGGGCAAACGCCTTCTGAAATCTTGCTGAAAAACCTGGAGGGCCTTGTCCAGGCAGTCGCCAGGAGTCAATACTGACTCACACACTAAAAAAAGTGGCCCAGCAGGATGGTGGTGGCAGCAGAAATGCCAAGGTGGGAAATTACTTCCTGTTCTTTTGGGTTTTCTTCCTTCCTTCCTTCTTTCCTGTTAAACAAACAGAATTTTCTGGAATGGATGTATTAGACAGGATGAGCCGCCTCAAAATGTGGCTTTCTAGAGAAACTGAGACAGTTGGCAGATGAAGAACAATGCAAAACTCAGGAAGGAAAGTACCTTGTGACCTAGACCATTAGCATAGTGATCAATAATGTTTCATTCTGATTTGCGAGGAGTGTTTTAAATTGGTGGAATGTGCCCAGTCCACAGTCTGAAGCTTTGCTGTCATAGGATTCTGCCATCTTGTACCTGGCATCCCTCTTTCGTTTTTGTTTTTTCATATAACTTTTATTAAAGATTTTTTAAAAGGACAATACAAACTAATACAAACTAATATAAAGTGAGAAAAAGAAAAAAAAAAAGAAACCAAAGAGAAAGTTAAAAGTGCAAGAAAGGGAAAAAAAGTAAAATAGAAAAGAAAGAAAAAAGATACAAAGGAGTAGCTTCTGATCTTCTTTACAGCAGTTGCAAGTATAATTATAAATTTACCTCTTTCTCTATGGTAGCAACATAACTCTCTTCTTTCTATAATCTATCTTGTCTAATCATCAAAACCATAAATCATAAGTTCATTTTTTTCTGTTTCACGCAAAAGGTCTATAAGGGTAGAATCTCTTTTGTTCTGAGAATATCAAGCTAAAATGGGGAATAAACTCAAAGTATTCATAAGAATCAAGTCTGAAAACCAGTTAAACTGAATATTAAAAGTTAAAAAAGGAAAGGAGGAAGGAAGAAGGAAAGAAATACATGTTTACATTACTGAAAGTGTGGGAGGTTTAAAAAAAAAGATGCAAAGGAATGAGGAAAAGGTCAGCCTCACAGGGGATTTTCTTTTTGGTACCCATAAAAAAGAGTTGGGCAAAAAGGGGAAATGGTATGCAAAGAAGAGATGATGACTGAATGCTGAAGATTTCCTCTGCTGTAATTTTGCTTTAGCAAATCTACTTCTTTCACGGGAATCGAATCTGAAAGGATATGATGGCACCTTGAAGTATCTTCAATTGATGTTGATATTACATCACCTGTAATGTAATCCAATGGATATTTATTTAGAACAGAGAATCTTACGTGGATTAAAATAGAATATTAACAAAGGGAAATGCGTCACAGGCTGATGAAATGACGATCTTTCTCACAGAACTCTCCACAAGAGTTATCAGCCATTCCGTCTACAAATGGTTCACACCAACCATTTCTGTGCCTTCAAAGAACACGCAGGACCATCTCACCCCTCCCTCATCAAAAGTTAATTGGACATTAACGGGTGGCACCCTTCCTTGAATGTAGGAGCTTTCTATTCACACTGACATTGATTTATTTATTCTGCAATGGCTATCATCCACTCCAATACTCTGGGCCACGTATAGCAATAAAATCAAATCAAACTGGATAACTACAAAGCGAAAATTTAAGTACACAAAATGCATGCCCTCCCTCAAACAATATAGCCTAATTAATGTCCAAAAGACATTTGCTGGAAAAGGAGATGGCAAAGGGGAAACAGACACTAGTTCTAGCAGTGGGCAAGCTGAGCCTGCAGCACCCCACTGAACCACGCAAGGCATGCTAATGGTATAGCTTAAACAGATGGATTCATGGTTGAAACATAGAGACTTATAGGAGGAACAACCTCCTCCACATTAGAGATAAACATTGTAAATGAGGTTGGTCCTCCTATAAATTATCCTTCCAATCCACAGAAATACCTGAGCCATTTCTGTCCTGGCTGAGTGCTGGATCCAGAGCAACTTCTCCTTCTCCTTCTCCTTCTCCTTCTCCTCCTCTAAAATTTTATATTTATTTTAAAATATCTCAGGAACGAAATAAATAAGTATTTAAAAGAGCAAAGAAGAAAATAAAGAAGTACGTAGTGGATGGAAAATAAAATACCAGTAAATAAACAGCAATTACATTTAAAATTTGTTATTTTATTATTTAATTGATTAAATCATTAACTGAATATATAAAACTAGACTTCTTATATCCTTTTGAGAAATAATTGAAGATCACTACAAAACTCTAAAAATTAATATTTATATTGATATGACCACTATTTATCATTATGCCTAAAATAAATGGACATGATCTTGTAAAAAAAGAAAAAAACCCAAAAAATAAATAATAATTAAAAAATCAGTAATAGAGTTCTAAATTTCCTGCCATTGTACCTAATACCCAGGAACATCCTTGGTGGAATATTTTCTCTGTTGTGGTTTCTCCTTCGGGGCCATTCTTCTTTCTTCTGTTCTTTAATGGGGGCAACTTCCATACGTGGCACTTATACAAGGGTTAGGATTTCCTGTTTTCTTCCCTAGGATTGACGGGAAAATGGCCTGCATTTGTCATGTATTCTAAACCATGTTAATCCAATGTTAGGGATGATATCAGTTTTTAAATTTTTCCTGCCTTGGGATGACAGGAAACGGCAACTCCGGCGCTCAGTGATAATGGCTGGGTAGGGCCTCGGTCTCCACAAACAAAGGCTCCAAGGCTATAGGCTAAAAGCTCAAGATGGCAGCCGTGACTGCATGACCAAAACCCCACCCTTTTTTTTTTACCAGCATCACAAAAAAGAAGCAGGGCTTCAGTCATACAGTCATGGCTGCCATCTTGATTTTTTGACCCCCTCCAGCAGATACGTCTGAACTTTGGGGCTCCAAACTGTCCACCCTTGATGGAAAGGATCATGTCTGCAGTTTGGGATGGATAAACCCTTTATTTTGGTTGCTCAAGAATTATTGAAAAGCAGATTCCATTGCTGAGACTGATACAGAATTATGCCCATTCTGGAATAAAAACAGCCTTACCAGCTGCGTGGCACACCCTGATAATATCTCAGTTCATATTATTATACATGGGATGGCCCTGGGAAGACTACTTAGAAACTATCATTGCTTCACAATGTGGTAACTACTCAATGCCTGAGTAAGAACATATCCCTCCACTCTTAAGATAGGTTCAGTAGTTTCTGTTTCTTCCAGACACAGTACTCAGGGCACAATACCCAAGTGCTGATTTATAACCTTTATATGCACAATCTGGAACCTGGATGTCTAGAATGACTGTTTCCACAAAAATCTAATTATCAATTAAGATAATTATCTGGCGCCCTTCTTCGGGCACTGTCGCCAGACTTAGGTAAGGGAGATCTGGGACAATGGAGTTCTTCTGTGGTGCTGCTCTAAATCTGGAATGTTTCCTGCAGGATTAAATCTGTTGGGAGCTTTAGGTACAGACCAAGAAAAGACTTTCAGTGTCATCTTCTATCTCCACTTATTACTTTTTCCAGGTGCAGCTCTACGTATCATTTTGTGTTCCAGAGTCACCACGTTCTTTTACAATTTGTGATGAATTTATCAGTACTGTTTTAATCTGTTTTGGCAAGCAGCCTTGAAAATTGTCCATGACAAGATGGCCACGTGTTTTTTTTTAACTTCACCAAAGAACAAGAACATACGTGCGGGATGGTGTTACTCTAGCAAGGGCGGTCCCAGAATTAGTTATTGATAAGGGCCAAGAACTAACATCAGAAGGATGTGTGAATGCCAAAGGCTGTTCCCATGTTCCTTGAACAGGAAAATGGCAAGCTGCCATCTTTTTAGTCACAAAAGCGGACGTGCATTCCCTTCATCTGCTGGAAACTGGGATGGGTAGAGCACTTATGTGAGTGGCTGTTCTCACGAGATCGCTGATTCCAGGGTTGCTTGCATCAAACCCCAACCAGCAAAGGCTGTTGTTTTAGAGAAGTTACCTTGAAACCGCCAGCCATCTCTGAAACCGGGCTGCGTACACTGTTACCTCAGACCTTGCATGTTTAACTTTTGCCAAGTCATGTAACTGCAGGTCGGACAGTAAATTCTTCCCAAGAGGGTATATTACAAAATGATAACTTAGATAGCCGATGGCCCTCATTGGCTTAAGGCAGCCGTAATTCAGAGAAGCAAAAAAGAATTTGCAGAAAGGTGAACGGAGTTGCAAGCTCATATTATCACTGGCATGTAAACTATCAGGCAGGGATGCCTTCTGCTAGCACTCAGCCTGCTCATTGCCTGGCCTTTCCACCAGAGGCCCCACAGCAATGGCCCGAGGTGGAAATGACACAACCGCCTTCTGCTTAACACCCTGGCTGTGGGGTGCAGGAAGTTTAACTCCCCAAGGCAACAGGCTAGGACCTGGAGAAGGCCCAGCAAAGTCATTGTGTGAGCCTGACTGGGAAAGGGTGGAGTTTTTGATGCTCATGAGTGGGCTGGAGCTTCCTGGCCATGCCAGTGGAGTGTGGGCTTGTGAGGAGCTCCAAAGGGGAGGAGCCAGCAGTCACCAGAGGGGAGGGGTATAGATGGCATCTGCAGGGAGGATTGGCCAGCAAGAAGGAACTATTTATTGATAGAGGTGAGTGTTTTATTCTTTCCAATCCAATGTAATTTTGGAAGGAAATTATGTAAAGGGCTTGGGACTTTATCTATTAGCAGGATAACTCTCTGAAAACTAAACATAATAATTGCATTTTCAGTAAAGATATTCTCAGAATTGAAGAACCCCATAGAAATTTTCCAAAGAATTTATTTTCTGAAAATATAAATATTTATATTTGCAGATATAAAAACTGGAATTCCTCTCAGAATATAAATTAATCTGGGAATAATATTCATTTCGAGAGCATTCACCTTTCCCCAAAGGGTGAGATTTAATGACTCCCATCTATCGATATCTGAAGAAACCTCTCTCTATATTTTATTTATATTACAAGTTGTTAACTAAGTTATATCCTTGGTATGCACATACCTAAATATTTAATGGAGTCGGTAGAAATACAGAATTGATATTCCTTAAATGAATGGGTAACCAAATTTTCACCTACTGGCATCAATTTTGATTTGGACCAGTTAATAGAGTATCCTGCTATTTTACTAAAGGCATCTATCCTTTCCATGAACACTGGAACAGCAGTATGAGGTTTAGAAATAAACAAAAGAATGTCGTCTGCAAATAAAACCAATTTGTGATCAACTGAATTGTGTACTACTCCGTAGATCTCCCTGTATTGTCCAATAGCACAAGCTAAGGGTTCCACGCAAACGTTAAAAAGCAAGGGTGGAAGTGGACATCCTTGTCTAGTTCCTCTAAATAGTGGAAAAGTAGGAGAAAACATGCCATTAACCTTTACTTTAGATGTGGGTGACTCATATAATATCTTAATCCATTTTATAAATTCCAGAGGAAATCCAAATCTATTTAGTATGGCAAGCATATACTGCTTATGTATTTTGTCAAAGGCTTTTTCAGCATCTAATTATAAAATTACAAATTGATCTTTGCTTTTATTTGAGTCTATTAAATCTACAACTAACCTAATGTTGTCTGCTGCTTGCCTAGTTTTTATAAACCCTGCGTGATCATTCTTAATAATGAACAGCATCACCTGCTGTAATCTAGTTGCTAACACTACTGTTAAAATCTTTGTGTCAACATTAATCAATGAGATTGGATGATAATTAGCACACCAACCTTTACCTGCTTTTGGTATAATTATAATATAAGCTTGATTAAATGCCGGTGATAAAATTCCCTTATCAAATATCTCTTCATATACTTGATAAAGTTTTGGCACCAAAAGATCTATAAATGTTTTGTACCACTTGATAGGGAATCCATCTAATTCATTTATTTAATCCTGGTGTTTTACCACTTGCCATTTTAAAAAATATTTATTTATAGAGGTGAGGTTTTTTAAATTCTTTCCAATCCAATGTAATTTTGGAAGGAAATTATGTAACGGGCTCGAGGCTTTGTCCATCTATTAGCAAGATGGCTCTCTGAAAACTAAACATAACAAGACCACATTTTCCATGGGGGATGAAACCAGAAAAATATCTATTAAAACGCCCCCAATGCACCCCGGCAGCTTGGAGTGCTGCTGACTGCTCCATTCTGCTGCCCCCTTTCCTGGTCATGTGACCCAGAGCAGAATAACAATAACATCAACAACAACAACAACAGTAATTACTTGGAACAGCTTACATCCTGCGACAGTGCCTTTAACAGCATCAAACAACAACATCTGCCTATCCCAGTCCTTGGGAAGGACTTGATAGGTGGATAAAAATCCAAATCCAGACTAAACATCTGGTGTGGTGGTGAAGGGGCTGGCCTAGAATCCAGCAGCCTGAGAGTTCCGGCCCCGCCTGAGGCACGAAAGCCGGCCGGGTGGCTTTGGGCCAGTCCCTCTCTCGGCCCAACCCACCTCACAGGGTTGTTGTTGTGGGGAAAACAGGAGGAGGAAGGAGTATTAGGTATGTTCGCCGCCTTGAGTTACTTATAAAAAATAATAAAGGTGGGATAAAAACCTAATAAATAAATAAGCCCAGGTTTATTATCTATTTATTACTTTACTGTGGTTGTTTTATTCTTATCACTACTATGGACGTGTGTAGATAGACAGATAGATACTAATGGCATAGAAATGAAGTAAATACATTCAAAGATGTAATATTCTGATGTAATCTGTAGATAATACTCCAGAGTTTTGCTCCATCTGTGGTGTTCTTCTCTTCCTGTTAAACCATTTCTGCCTTCAGGCTCAAAATGCATATATGTGACTCTTTTTTTTGTCCTCACAAGTGTCTTTTTGTTTTAATCAGAAATATCCTTGGAGGTAGCAGTGGAGAAATGGAATGAGGACAGGAAGGGGAAACTGCTTGGCTCCCTTTTCTCCCTGTTGCCAATGTGCTCAGCATCCTCCGGCCCACCCATTCCCGCTTTCCCCCTCTCTGTTCTCCTCTCCTTTCTCTGGAGGGAAAGCGCCAGAGGAGGGGAGAAGAGAAAATGAGACCAAAAAGCAGGAAGAGAAAGCGCTGCGTAGTCCTTCCCTGCTGTTCTGCTTCCCTTTCCCTATTATGGCTCTGAAGCAGTACTTAGTGACTGTCTCGGTTGTGGTTCCAGCTTTGGCTTGGGGGGGGCGTACTCCCCCGAAGGAGCAGACCTATGATTTGGGGGTCCTTCTGGACTCACAGCTCCTGCTTAGAGTTGGTTGGCCAACTGTGTGTATTTGAGGATCTAGAGGCCCTAACGACAGTGAGTCATCCCCTCATCACCTCCCAGTTAGAGGTGATCCAGGTGCTGTTGAAGATGACTTAAAAGCTAAAATTGGTCTAAAATGTGCAGTGGCCTGTCTGCTAGCTAAGTAGTAGATTTAGCAGTGTAACTATGATGCACCAATAGCTGCACTGGCTACTGATTTGCCCACAAGCCCAATCAAAGTGTTGGCAACCACCTATTAATTCCTGCATGGCTTGGCTCCAGCGTACTTGTAGGGCTGTCTCTTTCAACCCTTCTTGTGTGCCTGTTCAGCAAGGAGATGCCTGGTGCTCCACCTATGTGAGGGGAAGGGCTTAGAGTCCCATGGATGCTCCCTCTCTGTAGTTGCCCCCTGTCTGGAACATCTTGTCTCCTGAGATGCATTGGGCCTCTAACAGTTTGGCTTTTAGGAAGGTACTTAAGATCTTTTTATTCCACAGGGCATATGGGTGCCAAAAGGCTACGACTGTCTTATCAGTTTTGGTTAATTGCGTATTTAATTTATATTACTGCATTTATTCCGGCTGTATTGTCAGCCACTGAATCTTGTGAAGTGGGCAGTATAGACAATTTTGTATCAATCAATACATTTCTGTCAGGTCTGTCTGTCAAGGCATTATATGTAGTACTTCCTCCTGTGCTTCTTCCTTCCCCCCAAAGCAACAACCCACAACCCTGAGGCAGATTGTATGGAACAAGAGCAGTTGGCTCAAAATTGCACTGTGAATTCTGTGGTGGAGAATGGATTTGGGTTTTCTCATCCTAAAGGGCACTTAAATAATACCACCTGGCTGAAGTGTGAAAGAAAAACACCAGATTGTTGAAAGGAAGAGTCATGTCAGTCTGAAGCTTAAATTCATCTGGTTAAAACTAGCAAGAAAGTCAATTACAGCAGCTACTTGCAACTTTCTGCCTTCAGAGAATACTTTCTGCTTTGATATCACTGCTGGTTTGTAACCCATAGATTAGCAGAAGTGTGGGACAGGGATCTCTCTCTTGACTGACCACTCTCTCTTCCCTTAGACTATTTTAGTACATGTTTTTATATGTTTCTTGGACATAAACTATAATTCAGTAGGACAATACAAAGGACATTTCAGAAACAACGACAAAGGGAAGATCCTGATGAGCTTTAGCGGTCAAAATAGCAGCAGTTAAGAATAGTTCTCCGAGATGCATGGATTCGTAATACTAATAGAAATCTAGGCACTTACTGAAGTCTTACTAAAGGTGTGTAAACTGGGAGAATTTTAAAGAATGTATGTTTGTGGTCAGGTAAAGGTCAGACTTAGCTGAGCTTCAAGGAAGAGTTAATCTCTTCAGCAGTGGGGAAAAGATCCAGTAATGCTGAGGGTGCATTGGAATAATAAGGGAAAAGCCGGGAACGAAGAAAATGTGGAGGCAGGGTTATCCTTTTCTAAACCCAAGATGGCCATGAGTAAGGAATAAAGGAGAAGAGGCTTTTCTTCTTAAAGCTACAGTAGCATAAAATGTAACAGAAAACACATAGCGATATAAAATCACCATAACAATTATCCCCCCCTTTATACAGAAGTGTAAACCTTAATTCATATTCCATGTTCCTGAGTCTTTGAACTTCTCATTTTGAACATCATCCATAATCAAGTTGTTGCAGAGGGGAATTGCAATGTTTTTTCAATACTTTTAAAGCAAAATTGAAAGCACATTGTATTACAAAGGCTAGAAGGCAAACTACAGTAAGAATGAAAACTAAAAGAAGTAGTCTGGTTACACTAAATTGTTCCAAATTTCACAGCCAGGAAAATGTTCTCCATGAAATCCTAGAATCCATGTAGTTTTGCAGCAGCTTTTTGAATTTTTGCCAAGCATAATTTGAATTTCTTCGGCATCATTAGGGATATAGATGTAGCATTTTGTCCCAACTACTGCACAGACGCTGCTTTTAGCTGCTTGGATCTGATCTAAAGCTAACCTATTCTGTAAAACCGTCTGTCTGAATACTGAGATTTCTGCGGTTAAGGAGCCAGTTGCTCTGTGTTATTTGTTACTTCTTCTAACATAGCGGACACATGTTTTAATTCTTTGATTTTCTGACCAACTCCAATTGTGGGAAATGTAATGGCAAAGTTGTGTACTGTTTCAGTGGTGTCTTAAGAGCATCCTTATTGTGTCTAATGGCTGGTACTAAAAAGACAAAAAATTAGGATTCACAAAAGCAAGTGGGAAAATGTTTATAAGACTACTCTTGTCAGCCCTTCAGGGTAGGCCATCTCAGGAAATAGACACTGTAAAGTTTCCAGGAATGTTATTTTATTATTGTAGGGCATAATTACAAAATCTTGAAAATTTATTAGAGTTTCCTTCTTCCCCACCTTATACTAAACAAAATCAAGGCGGGGTTATTTGAGTTTCTTTCTTATACTTTCTACTTTCCCAGGACTGCATTGTTGTTTTTCTTCCCTTAATGGCTCATACATTACTTCCTCAAAGTTTTGTTTGAGAACAAAATAAAGCCCAACTAAAGCTGAAAACCCATTCTTGCAAGTCCTAGAGTATATGAAAGGTGGAGAGTAATAGCCGTCTGGAATGCCAAAGATGGCATCATGAACCTGGTTAGAGTAGCCTCATTGTTTACTATGGCTATATTGAAAATTGAACTCCCTACATAAAATCCTGTGCCATTACATTGAAGGCAGACTGCTGCAAGAGGAGGCTGTGACATATCAGATACTTTCCTTCCACTAATAGCCAAGATCTTAAGCTAGACCTCCATGACCTCGTCATTTCAGTGGGTTCAAGGGGTGGACTATCATGGGAATTCTCCCCCACTGGAAGTGCCCAAAGGGTCCACATGGCGATGGGTGATGGGCTTTCTGAATTTCTATTGGCATCCTGGGTTGTGGGCTAGGCAACTGTGATCAATGGTTTCATCAGGAAGGGGGAACAAAGAAGCAGGATTGAGAACAGGGAGTGACAATTTTATTTGGAGAGACAAGAAGAGAGAGCTCATCGCTGGTTAAACCTGAAGGAGAAAGTCCTCCAGTCTGGCTTTTGACCCAAAGAGAGGCCAAGAGTTTGTGGAGCAGCAGCAAACTGCTGCTGTTTGGTGGGCCAAAAGACTGATGGGCCAAGACAAGGGGCACTGAAACGTCTGCAGAATAAGCAGCAGCAGTGGCCATCACCGCCTGCAAGCGTGGAGGAAAGCAACAGGATCGAACGCTCAGCTGTAATAAGCCTGTGGTCTGTTTTGTTCTGGGGGTTTCTGGGTTAAGACAGATGAGCAAAACCACAAAGTTCACAGCAGAGAAAAGGCTTAGAGTAGTCAAGAATGCCTGGAACAGGAGCAGAAACAAGAGCAGATTTTAAAGCCAGGAAAGAAGAGCTGAGATGCTGTTACTTCAATCTGGGTTGACACAGTGTAATTTGCAGGTTTAAATGCAATTTTTATGTCATTCCTAGATAATATTCCTATTGCTAGGTTTTCCTTCTATGTCCAGGATATCCACATAATTAGTACACAGAAATCAGATTTATATTATTGGTACAAGGAGGTGGAAGAGCTCAGTTATAACAGCAAAATACATGACCAGGAACTGACTGTGGGACAGATCATGAACTACACATGTGGAAGTTCCTAGGCAAGCTAAAACAAAAGAACAAAACCAACCAGTTTTCACAATATGGTCTTGAACATATAACCACCATTTTCAATGAGAACATTAAGGATCATTTTGAAGTCCTGAACCTCACTGATAGGGAACCAGAGAAACTGTGGAATGAATTCAAAGAACGTCTTGAGGATGAATGAGAAATGAGACTGCTGAAGATAAATAGAAGAAAGCAAACTGGAGGTCATAAAATGGAAGAGAAAAGCCACCAGAGTCAAGAACGACAAAGATCCTGGGAAGGAACATAACAAAGAGCTTCAGAGAGCTGTTCAGAAAAACAACAGTTTTCCTTTTGATACTCTATGAAAGTGATAGTTGGACTCTGAAGAAACAGAATAGAAAGAGTACTGGCACCCTGAACTCTGATGTAGGAGAAGACTCTTGAGAATTCTATGGATAGCCAAGAAAACAAATGGATCATAGAACAAATCAGAGTTCTTATTCAAGGCACAAATGACCAGGTTCAAATTATCATAGTTTGATACATTATGTGAATATTTAGCTCTCTTGGGAAGCCTAGAATGCTGGGAAAGGTGGAAGGAAAGGGAAGAGGACGACCAGCAACAAGTGGACGGACTCAATTACAGTAGTGATGGGTGCACCATTGAAACATCTGTAGTGCCGGGAGCGGGGGCAGATCATCCTGTAGAAGGCCTACCTTTGTTGTTGCTAACAGTTGACATTAACATGATGGTACATAATCAGTCAATCGGTGTTGGCTCATAGCATTTGAAGACTACAGTCACCTCTTCTTGGAATTGATTTGGTTGCTCCCAAATTGGAGGAAAATTTCTAATGAGAGCAATTAAGTAAGAATGGCTCCAGGGGAAATGCATACTTACAACACCTAATTCTACATATTGGGGCAGTTCAGGGTTGTAATGTTGGGGTCCCCAAGAGTCTAAAATGTCCCTGAAAGGAGTTCCCATTTCTTTCTTGTCTTTTTGGAGGAACTGCAGATAAAGGGAACAAGTCCTTAGTAGTCTACCTCATAGTCCCTTGTTTTGCTCTGCTAATTTCTGATTGGAGCCTTTTTAAGGCTTGTTATTACAGAATCATGGTGTCACTTGCCAGCTTTTGTTCTGCAAGCCTTGAATGCTAGCTACTGTGCAGAGCCCTTCCTTTTCTTTTCTATTCATGAATTGGGCTCACAAAGTGAGCTCTTTTGTCTGCATCCCATATTTCACTTCTTGGAAATTGCAACCCTGGATTATAAGGGTTCCAAGAAACCTTATTCCCTTTACAGTATTTAAATATTTGGAAACAAACAACCAAAAGTCCATGCCCATAATGTGTGCAGGAGTCTTTCCCTGGGGCTCTCTTTTTGTTTCCCATTTTGAAATCCTAGCATGTGCTCATATGCAAAAAGTTGGAGACAGGAAGAGACCAGAAATCACCCTTGGGTTCTAAATGACTTTAAAAAAGAATTTTGGAGTGGCAGCGACACCTCAAGGTTGAGACAAACAATGGATATGTATGTAGAAATACAAATTCCCAAATGCCCCTAGTTACTCTCTTACCTTTTCCTGAAGCAAGCTCTACGATTACCCAGAGTTCTAAACCCACCCCCTTGGAATATTCCTGCTCTGTTTCCCTGCTTGACCAAAACTGCTAGCACTCCTTGGCTTCTCACAAGCCTGGGCCCTTTAAACACTAGCTCCTGTTATTAAGCTTACTTAAACATTCACCCCGCACTGCTAAAGATTTGCACTGTATACTTACTGGGGGAAAGTTGCCTGGAATCCTTATGAAATGCAGCTACTGTTAATTGAAAAGAAAAAACAACTCTCCTGTCTCTTTAATGAAGTGGCCAAGTTAATTCCAAGTTAGGCCCCCTCCATAGAAAGCCCTGCAATACAGTAATCTGGCACGGGCACTGTTCCCACCATGCCGTTCTCCTGGTGCAGCCCAGTCTGATTTCTTTGAGCTGGGCTGCATCTAAGTGCAAATGAGTAATATCTATTTGGCACTTTGCCCTTCTGGCATTTGGTGGGTTCAAGCCATCATTCCAGTCCTGGGAACTCTTGCTTCATACCACCTCCCTGGCCAGAAATCTGAGCTCTCCAGCAGATTTCATAGGCAGTCTTATCAACCGACCAGATCTAAATCTTCTAGTCAGTTTCTAGTCATTCAGGATCCTGGAGGAAAACTGCCTTTCCCCATTTACATAACCAGCCTGTAGCAAAATCTTCCCTTAACCACCCATCCCCATCCCCAGCCTCAGGCTCAAGCAAGCCTTTTCATTCCCCCTTGCTCCAATTCAACGTACAGCCTTTCCCCATCTGCCCCTAACCGTGGTCCAAACATGCTCTCACACCGTATTTTATTTCTGCTGTATTCGCTATGGTGTTGCCTGCATCTCATTCCCAGCTTTTGAGTGAGGCAGGTTTAAGTCATCTTTAGGGGTGCCAGTGTTGACGTTGCTACCCATTGTGTTGAAGGGGAAGCCAAGTGAGCTTCTGGAAGCTTTATTGAGACAGACTAGGGTGTAAGAGGAGAGGTAGAAGAATTGCTTAGAGATAAAGAATGGAATGCTGTTGCCAGACCTGTTTGATTCCTGCTCTGGTGCTCTGATTGGCGGATGTTTTTCCTGCCAGCTAATGAGGGTAGGAACAGGGAAGACAGCAATGCTGGAAGAATCAACCAATGACTTTATTTATCACGTGCTGCACATCCAAAATCTGGACAGCACCATTCAGCAGCGAGTCAAAACACAGCAGAAGGATAATGATGGACAACGGAAGCAGGACATTTCATGCCAGCAGAGTTGGCTGCTGTCTCGAAGATGGGTGGTTAACACTTTCATTCAGCAGGGGGAAAGGAGCTGAGAGGCTCCACAGTGTGACCTACAACCATGATTGTCACTGTTGGGGAAAGCAACTGGCTGCAAAATGAGGGCATTGTGTCATTAGCATAACTTTCAGTGAGAATCTATATGCGGGAATAATAATGTCTTGACAGTAAGGAAATTTTGTCTTCATACGTTTTTTCCCCCAAACTATCAGACAAATGCCCACAGCTGTACTAAAAACACAGGGCTGGTAGCCTAGAGCAAAGATAAGGTTTCTGTTTTGTTTTGTTTTTAAATTTTTACTCTAGGAGTTGCTGAAATTAAAGGGGCAGGGAAGTACTGACTGAGGTATAATTTCGGCACCCTTCTGTTGGTCAACTAGAAGAGTCTTGATTACTCATAATGTTCCTGCTTGTTCTTGGCATTCTGGGTTGACAGGAGTGAAGATAATTACATCTCCAACTTCAATATGTTTTAGAGAGGAAGGGGAGTAGAAATAGTGCCATGTCAAAGTGCTCTTTTAGTGTGGAATTAAGTACAAAACCCAACAAATGCAGCTATGTCCTGTTGCAAGATGATTGTATATACATTTGCTATGTGCAATGTGGTATTACCAAGGTCATGGTCCTTACTATGATTTTAATTATTCCCTAGAACCTTTCTTTTAAAAACATCCACTGGGCATCAGAAAGCCTATTAAGCAAAATCTTGGTCACACAAAATAGAAAAACAGTAAGTATACAAATTCAAGTTAATTGCAGGGCCCTCCCTCCATTCAGTGGCTTGGCACACGTATCCATTATTTTTCAAAAGCCCTAAATAGGGAAAGCACCTTGCAGGAAGTAATGGGGAAAAATGGCAGATAAACAATATTCTGCCTATTATTTATTTAGCAATAAATTATCCTGGAAGGGAAAAACTAAATGTAAACAGCATCTCTCCAACCCTTCATTTTCACTGGGATTTTGAGAAACTCCTCCTTCAAAATTGAGTCTTTAAACCAAAATTTTGTTAGAGAAGGTTTTCACTACCACTTTTTCTTCTCTTGGTAGTTAGGCCATTGTTTGAGCTACAAGAATATTTTTGCATCTTCTATCTCTGCCATTGTACTATAATCTATGTAATCTTGGTGGGTTTGATTAGAACTCACTTTTTCTGCTTAAAAAAGTGTTTTGCATCACTTTGGATCAGTTCTGGATTTAATTAATCTTACAATATTGTCAGTTTTGGAGAGCTAAATTGATTTGGCTGGTGTGGATCTTCCGGGCTGTGTGGCCGTGTTCTTGAAGTTTTGTTTCCTAACGTTTCGCCAGCACCTGTGACCGGCATCTTCAGAGTGCAGGAGCACAGACAGGAGCAGTTCTCTCTGTGCCCAGGGTGATGTTAAATACCCACAGAAGGGTCACATCACCCTGGGCACAGAGAGAACTGCTCCTGTCTGTGCTCCTGCACTCTGAAGATGCCGGTCACAGGTGCTGGCAAAACGTTAGGAAACAAAACTTCAAGAACACGGCCACACAGCCCGGAAGATCCACACCAGCCATCGTATGCCGGCCGTGAAAGCCTTCGACAATACATTAAATTGATTTGTTTCTGATTCTCATCTGGCTTATATCAAACTGCAGCCAAGCTGATAATTTCATTTAAGTCATGGTGGCTCTACAGACATTGTGGGTACTATTTTCCCAATGACAGAAACTCTTGCCTCATGCTGCCCAAGTGTTACTCTGCCATACGGCAACACGGTCAAACTACAATTGCAAAATTGGTCTGTATTCTACCTTCATAGGAATGTTAACATCCAGTTGAGGAAGGGCATCCAAGTGGCCACTTTTTATTCCTTTCATCTTCTTTTTTTAATAGTCAGCCTTCCCTTCTATAACTTCCAATCACAGCACATGCTGATAAGGAAAGCGGATGGATGTTGATTGGCTCATGGCCATGGAGACTGCATGGTCTCTTGTTTTGAGGGAGCCTGGAATGAAGAAGGCCACAGGAAAGTTTTAAACTGCTTTGTCAGGATTCATGGATGGAAACTTGTGAGGTGAAAGTCTGTCTTACATGGCTGAAGAGGATCTTGTGGCCCAGATTCTCAGAGTTTGAGAATCTCTGTCATAATGATGTCCCAGTCCCAAAGACCAGCTTTCTGACTACAGAATATCCATAAAGATCTTCCCTTTTCTTCTGGGAGACTAGTATCTGAGTTTCAGGATAATTTTGTCTCTAATTCTGTTTCTCCTGTTAACTGTTCAACAATTTCCTATGCTGTTATGGGCCAAGATGGGACTTATTTTGTTTCTATTTATGAGCCTCATAAGTATCTTGCTAGTATTTTACTAATATGTTGCTAGAAGTATTTTACTTCTACCACCTCTTTATTCCCCTTCTCATGGTTATCTTTTTCTTGTGATAGCAATCACCTATTACATCTCACACGGTATTTTCCTCTACTCCTACCTTCAATATAGATTCAGCCAGATAATTATCAACTCCATATGGATATCATTTATCTACTTATTCTGATTATTTTTTTAACAAATATAATCTGGCCATATCATTTTTTCTGCCGGGCGCCTTGCCTACATCTCATCCCCAACCCATGTTTTAGCCATATTGATGTTGAAGGAGTGTTTTCCCTCTTAAACCAACGAAGGTTCAGTGGCAATCACAAGATGTGTAAAATCTATTATATACCAGTCATTTGGTGGAGGTGAAATAAGATGGCCAGTAGTGGATGGGGTCGGAGCAGGGCTTATTGGCCACTTCAGTGCTGGTGCCCCCCTGCTTTCCAGTCCATGGTCGGCCGCCAGTCTGTTGTTGTCTTCCTAAAGTGCCAGATACATCAGTTTAGCGCAAGGCTGAAATGGCACAGCAGCAGAACGGCGTAACCATGAAATGACAATACTCCCCCCACTTCAAAAACAGAGCTGAGAAAAATTCAGAAGTGGCAGTTGTTGCTTATGTATAGAAAGAAGAGGAGAGAAAGTATAAATAAAATGCTTTGTGACTTTAATCTGTTTTTTTTTTCTTTTTCTTTATTGAGCTTGGGGTTATGACTGAATGGAGTAAGAAGGAGGACACAGGAAGGAGCCTAGAGATGACCCACCCTATTCCTGCTGCGGTGCCAAACTGGCAGATGTTTTTCCCAACCAGCTGGTGACATCCAGAACACAGAACAGAGCAAAACCAGAGGAAGGAATCAATAGTTTGCTTATCACCTCCTGCACATGCAAAATCAGGACGGCACTGTTTGGCAGGGAGCTGGGACGGAGGCAGGAGAGGTATCGGCAATGGGGGCGGCCAATGTCATATTGCTCTAGTCTGCTGACTCAGACATGAGCGGAGGGTGCTGTAACTCAGCAGTGAGGGAAGGCTCTCTGCTCGTCTTCTTCCTTCAGGAGTGGGTCTGGGAGAGTGTGCTTGTTGCTGGACTACTGCGCGTAATGCAGATTGTTTTATTAGATGAATAACAACTATAGGGTACATTTCTCAGACTCCTTTTTAATTATTGCACAAGCAGCACCTCATAGGTATGCAACTCCCAGAAGAAACTAATCTGACTGGTGCTAACAAGCCTGCCACCCAGAAAAGCAAGTGGTCAGAAGACGGTGGATTGTTCAGGCTTTAGTAAGAGCTTCCTCATCAAATCGTGTTGGAAGTTTTTAAGCTGAAGTAGGGCATTTTCTGCATGGGTTCAGCACAGCTTCTCTGCTGGTTCTTGGCTAGATGGTTTGGGAAATGCTATGCTGTCATCTTATCCCTGCTGTATATGCCTTACAAGGGTACAGGGAAGAGATGTTTTAAAAATTGCAGTGAAATATTTCAAACTAGATAGCTGAAGCTTTCCAGGGGAATGTTCCCTGAGGTATCTACTATTTCTGCTGTTTTTAGCTCACTCATAGGTGTTTAAGGGAGAGGCAAGGGGAGGCAAATGATTAAATGTGCATCTCAACATCACAACACAAATTTTGTCATTTTTTTTCATCATCAAGGCTTGCACAGGACACCTAAAATCCCATTCTGCCCCACCCCAAAAAGAGAGAAAAGATGAAGCAGCTTCAATGTTTTGATGGTTGTCTGTTAGCAATTAATTGAATTTCTAAACTAGAATCTTACTATTTGTGAAAACTGACTTCAAACAGGACCTTAATAGATAGGTTTGAACATTCTATAGACTATTATATAGTCTATAAACACTTACATTACATTACATTTCGGATTTACCTCTGCCCATCTCCCCCAGTAGTGGGGAACTCTGGGCAGCTCACAAAGTACACCTACAATTACAGTTACACCTATTCTAATACAACTGCAGCGCAAACTGTACTATTGACTCACAGGCCTTCTACTCACAGCACACTTAACTGAAACAGTGGGGTGGGATTAGTGTGTTGGTGAGAACATAGGAAAGGGATTGAAATGAGAACAGGCAACTAATCCCCAAGGGGTTAGATTTAGCTTCAAACAGAACCAGATAAGATAAACTTTGCTGCAGTCATAGAGCAAAAAGAAAAAAGAAAAGAAAAGAAAAGAAAACCCTAGTAACATGTTACACTAGTGGTGTCAACGGGGGCCACTAAACTGTACATAAGGATCCCAGCAGGCTGCATATTGACTTTGAAAACCACACGTTTATATATTTCTTTTTTTATTAATGTATCAACACAATAATCAGATAGGAACTGTATGTAACTAAAACATAAAAAAGAAACTTATTATTATTATAAATTTGATTATTTGTTTTCAATATGCGTGTATTTATATATATTTGCTTGTATACAGTATATTTCTGTGTGTGTGTGTGTACACACATCCCCCCCCACACACACCTTCTTCCCGGCCTACAACCAAATTACTGTTTAAAGCACCTCCACACCTCCTACTCCTTCTTATCACCTCCCTGCAATTTTCCCTCTAATTTCTGATATCCTAAGTATGGGGAAAAAAAGTGTTTTGTGTGGCTTTCCTCAAACCAAATACAAATTTGGGTGCCACAATACAAGAATATGAGTAACTTGCAAATATATGTAATAGCGACACGTTAAAATATTTACGTATTTCTTAGTTAATGTATAGAAACTAGAAAGTATACTAAGGTATCACGTACATGCTTGAGAGTTGTGCTTCCAAGTTGTCGGCTCCTGGCAACTTCCCCCTGTGCTTGTATTGGCAGGACTTGCCAGAAGTGACTAGGCAGTCCTTTCTGAGGAAAGTGACGGCGCCGACAGCTGGCTTCATGCCCAAGGAAGGACTAGAACTCACATCTCCTGGTTCCTAATCTAACGCCTTAACCACTGCACCAAATATCCATGCTTACAGATTATAATATAAACTCACTAGTCACTGATAATTGCAAACAATATTTTGTAAGCATTTACATTTCTCTCTCTCTCTCTCTCTCTTTCTTTCTTTCTTTCTTTCTTTCTTTCTTTCTTTCTTTCTTTCTTTCTTTCGGAATTTGATATTGTAATGAAAGAAAAATTGAAAAAAAAAAAGAAAGAAAAGCATTATACAAAAACCATTTGAATTGCCCCCTCTCTTTCACTTTTTCCCCATTCTTTCTTCTACTTTGGATGTATTCTGTACTTATTTAAACATTAATTATTATTAATTTTAAAATTGAAATTTTTATAAAGTGAGCAACAATCATGGACCTTGTGTAGCCTGAAACTCAACAGATATTAATTCAACCTTTTTTGACAGGAGGAGAGAAATTAATTCAACCTGTTTGGGAGAGAGGTGCTCCTTCGTGTGCTGGAGGCTCTGGGGTTCTGAGCAGATTGGCCACCAGCGCAAGGCTGCCTGCCTGCCTGCCTGCCTGCCTGCCATCTGGGGAAAAGGCACAAGCTCACTGCCACAACTGAACTGCAGCAGCCCGGGGCACTTGAGGCTGCTGCAGAGCAGACTGAGAGGGAACTTCTGCTCAGCCTGGCTGCCGCAGCAGCACCAAGCAATCTTTCCTGCTGCAATTAAGCTGAGGCAATGAGTCCTGTGCAGGACTCCTCACGAGTTGCAAGCCCAGAGTTTTGGTGACTGGTGACTACAGGTAGTCTTCATTTAGTGACCACAATTGGGACCGACAACTCAGTCGCTAAGTGATGCGGTTGCTAAGTGGAAAATCACATGACTGTGCTTCCGATTTTACTCCAGCTTTCCTTTGCTTTACAAGGTCAGAAGGATATGACCCCAAACAGCTGGGTGAGCCCAAATGGCGGGGAAGGTTTCTGGAACTTGACTCAAGGAAGTTGGGGAAAAGGGCAAATCTTACAGCCCTTTCCCCCCACTCCCCTGCCCTTTGGAATGCTCACCCTGGCGCTGGGATAATTAGCAAGAAGAGAATTGATGTTTATATTTACATTCATTGGAGAGGAAGGGATTACAAGAGAGTAAGCAGGAACACAGTGGGGAATACACATCAAAAGGAACGCACTGGCGTCTGCTGTTTGCCTAGTGCTTGCGTCTTCGAACTCAGAGGCACTTAGGTGAACAAAAGCCAAAGATGTGAAAATGATGAAAGTCTTGTCACTTACAGCCAGCAGTAGCAGGCTCGGTGTTCTAATTAACTAATTAAGGTCACAGAGCTGAGCTGTTAACTTGCAGTTAACATTTTTTTAGGGATGCACTGGGCTGCCGAGAAAAGCAGCTCAGGAAGAGATTGCTTGTTTAGGCAATCTCTCTGCTCCGTGAGGGGAGGAAAGAGGAAAAAACAGGGTCAGGTGCAGGACAGTGTGTACTAACTGACCATAATGGCAAACATAACTGAGAGAGGGAAAGGGACGCTGAGAAGGTTGTAAATGCAGCATTGGTCACAAAGTTATTTTTTCATCACTGTTGTAACTTCAAATGGTTGCTGCCTCAGGCAGTCACTGAGAGAGGTCTACCTGTGAATTTATTATTACAGTAGAGTCTCGTTTAACCGACCTTCGCTTATCCGACATTCCGTCTTATCCGACGCCCCTAAAAAAAACACAACACACATAAATCGGCGACGAGAAAAGTGTGCCGCTTGTTTGCGAGCGTGAGTGTACTCTTTCTTGTTGCTCCTGACGGTGCGGCGCCGCAATGCAAAAATAAATTGCAACAGGTGCAGCGGATCAGTTTTTTTTTTTTTTTTACCGCACTCAATCATTACTGAAAATCCGACATTTTCACTTATCCGACGTTCTGCTGGCCCATTTATGTCGGATAAGCGCGATTCTACTGTATTTAGTTTTAGAATGTAGTATTATCTATGTTTTGTTGTATTTTTATTTTATTTTGTTAAATATTACCCAATTGCATTTTAATCTGGTTCAGGCCGCACTTGGGAATGTTGTGGGCCGTGTGTGGCCCATAGGCCATGTGTTTGACACTTCTGTGTTACATGACTCTTAGCAGTTATAACATGGAACCAGGCTGGTACAGTATAGGATTAACTCCATCCAACCCAGCCCTTGCCCTGTTTCACCGACCAAGAGGAATGGAGAGAAAGAGAAGGCATGTTCTGGACTCTTGGCAGCTGCTGAACATGATTCCCTCCTGCCTGTTGGCTGCAGGGGCAACCAAACCTCTCCTCCTGCAGCTTCCTATAAGCGCTCACTGCCAGACATGATTTCCAGCGGGTGGTACCTCCTGGGCCTCATCCAAACATTCACTGGCTTTCCCACCTGCTCCTACACGGTGCTCCAAGCACAGCTATCTGGGAGAACCACTTGCCTGCCTAGTGCAGAGAGCAAGAGGGGAGCCTTGTCCCTGCTGCTGCCCTGCTTTCCAGGACCTCCCAGGGCTGGTGTTTGTTTTGGCAGCCAGAGATATATACCCTGACTTAAGCTGGGTGTGTTCCTCTCCTCTCCCTTTTCCTTTCTTCCGGGCTGCTTTGCGCCCTCTAGGAGGGCCGCTGTCATGGGGGTTCCTGTCTCCATTGCTCTTCCTTTACTCTTTTGGGAAAGGTTTCGGTTTTCTTTAAAGCGATAGGAGAGTGAGGTTTCTTATTATAGGTCACCTGGGGAGAGAATGGCCTAACAGCGGGATGGGGTGGGGAGAGGGGGGAGGCTTTTCAGCACCCCTCTGGGCTGGCAGCTAGTCTTCTGCTGTCTATGGCTGTGTTGTGGGAGGCAGAGGTTGGTGAACCAGATGTGGCATAGTATGGACTGGGGAAAAGGGGGTTCCTGGAAGGGAGGGAGGGAGGAGGTGAGGCAACAGCAGGGGCAAGGAGTGGAAGTTGGTTTGCTTTTTCATGGTTTGGGGCTTGGAGCACTTCCACTCCCCATTGCACCCTGCTTGTCAAATGGCCTTGCCAATTGTCTCCTGGGGCAAAGGATCCTGGGTTACAGGCCACTTTGGGAAAAAATGGGAAGAGATCTTGTGTATGCCACAAAACAGTGACTTTTGACCAAGTTAATGTGACTCTGCACAGCCAGAACTATTGGGAAGGTGATTTGACCGGATTAGCAGGTAACTGAGTCAAACGCATTGTGGCAACAGGGCCGCTAATGAACAAGGTCTCTTCCTGAAAAAGAACCATCTGCCTCCTGTCTTCTGGCTAAAATTGCTACTTGACTGCAAACTTATGGACTGTTTGTGTTGGGGAATGTTAGTAAATATAATATTTTATTATAAACGGAGTGTGTGTATACCCTATTTATAAGCTATTTCTCCTAAGGAATGACATTCCAACAGAAACGAAATAGGTTTCCTTTAAAAGGCAAGTCACAGATCATGTATTTCTTTCTGCTTACAATTGTGCAGAAGCAACGGGGTTCCAGCTCTACTTTTTATACTGAAGAAAACCAAAAGGATTCAATGACCTGGCTGCAGTAGGCGCACAGACACCTTAAATGCCTGTCCCACTGAGCTGCTGAATAACCCTGCAGGCTAAATTGAAGTCTCTCTATCCACACCCATCCAAAGGCATCTAAAGTGGTCTGACAATCTGTGAGGTGGGAGCCTTCTCTGTATAAACTTCTCTGTATATACAACTCAAGCTGTTTCAAATGTATCAGCTGAGGGTGTGAAAAGTCAACTAGAAAGTTTTGAATAGTAAGTAGGACTTCATTTCATTGCGTAGTATATTTGCAGCGCCTTCTCCCTGTTGCAAAACCTATTTCCCACTCCAACCAAGGTATTGCTTTATAAAGCTTCAGCTATATTGGAGGTGTGCTATAGTTTCTGTATATCTCTCTGTCTTCCCTCCCAGTATTGTCATCTGCCTCTCTCATCAGCATGACTGGGCTCCTACTCACCACAGCAGCTGGAGACGGCGGGCAGGGTGATCTCACCATGGAGGTAATAGAGGAGTTACAAAAGAGCCAAAGGGGCCCATTTTTAATGATCCAAAATCTGTATTTATCTGATTTGTGATCTTAAGCTCATAATGTTCACAGTGTTCACTGACTTGATGACATGAGCAACCTTCCTCACTCTCTTTCTCCAGTCCCTGGTGCCCTGGTCCCTGTTAATTCAGATTCTGTGCTTGTCACAGTCAACACTGAACAAATCAAATCAACTGCTCTGTTTTGAGAAGAAGTACATGTCCCTCCTTCACTTGATGCAACTGTGAATGCTCTGACCAGTAAATTGAACAGAGCAACTTTTTGTTTGAGGAACATTTTTTTCTCTATGGGTGAATTCTCTTGTTTGGTTTGTTATTATTGTCTGCAGAATTATAATATGGGTGCATTCTCCCACTGGCATGTAAACCCCCATCTTATAACTGGCTGTTTGTAGGGGTGAGCGCATGTGCTGGCTCAGGGAGGTAAAACAAAATACAGTTCTTAGGAAATGAAGGGAGACTTATCTGGACCCATGTTCTATTTTTACATGCTGGAAGAGTATTCTTGACCAACTGGCCCATTTTTCTGAACACTTTCCAGAAAACTTCATGAAATAACTAGCCTATTCTGGACTGAGTCAAGAGGAATGTATTGAATGCTCTTCTTTTAATTGTTTTCTTACCTGCCTCAGATGAAGACTTCAGGCACTTGGTGTCCTGGATAAAAGGTTGCCACCCTGCCTTGTTATGCTTCCCTTGCACTGGAATCAGGCAAGCAGGGCAGTGTGGGAGACACAAACAGGAATATAAGGCTTATTCTAAGCCCTTGCCAGGCCCAATAGCATCCTTGCTTCTGCCCTCTCACCAACTCCTACTGCTTGTGCTACTTTGGGTATTTATTTTGCTGAACATCAACCACCCAGAAACAAATCCAGGACAAAGTAGGAGGTCAACAGAACAGCCACTCTTCTCCAAAGGCTGGGTTGCTGAGAAGCAGTTCAAAAGAAAGTGGAGGGAAAAAAATCCATCATATTACTGGCAGGCCTAGTAGGAAATCTGAGTTTCCTGTGAGTGTGCTCAGGATTACAGTTTCAATGCAATTTAAAGTTGCAAGTAAGAGGCAGTTGTCATCACAAAAAGGCTAGGATTCTGTAAGAGCACAGCCTCTTTCTGTCTCATTTTATGCACATGAATTGTGGGGAGAATCTTCTGGTATTTGGCCTCCTGTGGGGCTACAGGTAGTTCTTGTTTAGTGACCACAATTGGGATCAGCAACTCGGTCATTAAACAAAGCGGCTGCTAAGGAAACCGTGCCTGTGCTTATGATATTACTTCAGCTTTCTTTTGCTTTACTGACCTGTGGAGGTTGTAAATGTGAGGACTGGTCACAAAATTACTTTTTCATCACTGTCATAACTGTGAATGGTCACTAAATGAGGCAATAGCTAAACAAGGACTACCTATGCCATAGCTGGACTGCAGACATCCATCTGACCGCTAAATGGCAGCAGAAAGTGAGGATTTTCTGTATATCTTTGCTGCCATCTGCAGTCAGATGGATTTTTGCAGTTTAATACGGTAGCCCTAGCTTCCTACCTCAAAAGGGCACACTAAGAAAGATCTGAGGAGTTGGGAGGAAATAGAAAACCCTCTTCCTAAGCCAAACAGAAAAAAAGCTTGCAACTTCTCACAGAAGAAGCTGGCATCCTCCAAGGAAAACACATCTTGTATTTGTATGCAGATTCTTTATTTATGATTTCTTTAAATCAGCATAACTAGGAAAAATCAGAGATGACTGACCTGAGAGGAACCCATCTTAAACTCACAGACCCTCAGTTTTTCGGTCAAGGAAATGGAAGTATAAAAATATGGTCATGTTTCTCTTTATTGGAGGCACCATCAAGTGTTTGCCCAGCCTTTTGAGAAGAGGCAGGAGTGCCTAGAAACACTGAAGTGTTTGGACTTGATACTATAAAATGCAATTAGCCTCTTGCTTCATTTGAAGATGAGCAAGAGAGCTGCCAGCCTGTGTCAGGAAGGTCAAGTATATTTACAGCTTGCCTTATGCAAGCACACGTGCTACATGGGTTACATATTATGCTCTTCTGCACAATTACCATCCATGCATGCTAATTTTATAGGCAGAGAGAAACTCTTCCTCCCAGCTCCTCCTAGGCTCAAAAACAGCTTCAAAAGGTTACAGTTCTTCCATGGATCCTCTTTTATATTCATCAAAAAGAAAAGGAAAGCCTTTTTGGATTTGGAAGCACCAAAAGACTGAGGTTCAGCGGTAGGACATCAAAATCTAATCTTGTGAGGCAAATACTGAACTGCTGTAACATGTACCACTGTGATAACAGTGGTACATGTTACAACCCTGGCATGACCACCCAACATATCACGTGAGAGTAAGGCTGCCATCATTAACAAGGAAGCCCTATGCAGTACCGACCCCCATACTAAACAATCAGTTTGGTGCTAAGAATTCCTCTTATTACACCTGAAAAGCCCTGAATAATTTAAGGTAAGGACCTACAAAGGACTGCCACCTTCAACAAGAACCTACACATTTTATTGAAACAAGGTCTAGAGGCCTTCTTGCACATACCAACAGACTCTGAAATTGATTTGGCTGGAATTAGGCCTTTTCTGTGGCTGGGTTTACACTCCAAAGCTCCCTTCTGTGCCAGTGCTCTCTGTTGTTATTATTTATTTATTTATTGCTAGCTTTAATCCTATGTTTGCTGCCCAGAGTCCCAGTTGTGAGATGGGTGGCTATATCAGTAGATTAAATCAATCAATCAATCAAAATCTTCTTCACTGACAATCTTTTGGAAGTTGACGAAGACCTTTGTTTTTATGTGGGCTTTTGACACATAATTTTGTTGCTCTTTAAAAAAATAATCAAATGAAGGGTAGGCAGGATATAAATGTTTTAAATAAATAAATGAGAAATGGCCCACTCATCCAGTCTCTGCTTAGCATTATCAAGCATTGAGAGAGGGGGCTGAAGGTAACTTGCCAAGGTCCCCTGGGTAGTCAAGCTATGATCAATTCCAGGTTTATTTAAATTTCTCATCCTGCGAATTATCCACTTCACTGGATATCTTCACTAATGACTTATTCATTTTATCATCTACAATGTAGATTACATGTTATAAAAGCATGTACTGTTAAAATAAGTTTCAGTATGCAACTACAGTCAAAACATGGAATTTTGTTCTGTGTTTTTGGTGAAATTTTTACTGAAATGGCTTTTCTTTTCTCTTCTTCCTAGTTTTGTAGGAAGAATGTGCTATGTGGCCAGAGAGTCTATGATGCTACTTGTCTTGGTTTCAGTAGTGACAACTGCATGTTCAAAATGATTAATGAAAGTTTTTTTTTAAGGGGAGGTTCAAACTGCCAAAGCTGATAATAGTATTTATTGATGAGTAAACCCAGAAACCTCTAAACTATTCTGCTAGGTATCTGAAAGGAATGAAGGATTAATCAGGCCTTCCACACAATAAACTATCACCAGTGTGCCAATGCAGTAAGCTTCATGAAGTTAAGAGGTCCAAAATAAACCCTAAGGTTGAACCAGAGCATAACCATTCATGCCTCAATAAATTTGTAGATGGCATAAACATCTTTCTTTGTGCTTGCAGTGACCAATTAACATGGGGTTTTGATCACAAGGTTGTGGCCACAACCTTGACTTTTTTGACTCCCTCTGCAGGCCAGGAAGGCTGGTAAAGCGAGGGGTGTGTGAGTTCATTGATATGGGCAGATGTTATGCTGCCTACGCATGTTGTGGGGTGTATGTAATTATCTCTATATCTCATGAGACGACACTTAGAATATGGTACATAGTTCTGTTCATCACAGTCCAGAAACAAGCATGTATAAGGGTAGATGGCAGCAAGCATGATGAACAAGAAGCAGGAGAAATTCCTCTGTAAAGAAAGATTATAAAGCTTGGGGCTCTTTAACTTAGAAAAAATGGTGGGTATATAGAGGACGTGATCAAACTGTAGAGCATTATACATAATGTGGACAAAGGTTTTCTCTTTTTCTTATATCACTAGAACATGGACCATTGTGGAACAGAATGCTAAACTACACAGAGCTATTTTTTGTTGCTGTTCAGCTGAAACCTTTTGTTCACTATTTATTTACAGTGTCACTGAAATAGCTTAACAACTCCAATTTTGCTCCCTGTTCCCATAATGCTGTTTTCTCTATAAAGGAGAGTCAAGACAAGGATTCATTATTCTGATGGTTCTTTGTCCTACCATAATAAACTCTGGGTTTTGCTGAGGATCCCTCCTGTGGAAAGGTTTAAAGTTTTCCATTGGAGGAGTAACCTCTGTCTGAACAGATCCTCTTGGTACTAACTTAGGCTACGAGGCAAAATCCCAGGCAAGCCAACAGCTATGTATTCTGACTTTTCAACTAGCACCTTCAAAAGAAACATTTTAAATATCCCAGATGTATTGTCATTTGTTAATATACGTGGGCTTTGACATCTGTTTGCTCTTCTGTCTAGGTCAGTGTTTCTCAACCTTAGCAACTTTAAGATATGTGGACTTCAACTTTCAGAATTCCCCAGCCAGCATGGGGAAGTTGCCAAGGCTGAGAAACACTGATCTAGGTTGTGCTTGAGACAGACACCCTTCTCTCTCCAGCCTAGTAACTGTATGATGGGGCACAGTGAGGGGACCCTGTCCTCTGGGTTTATTGTACAGCTTCACATAGACCTTCAGAGCTTGTTCAACTTGTTATGACCAGCAGTACCTGGCAAATTAATGGCATGTTGCATTGTGTGGTAAGTGACAATGCTTTCCACTCTATAATGCATGTTTAATGGAATAACATACCACCATCATCAAGAATTATTATTACCTCTTTATATCTGTTGGGGAGGTTTCCAGACACTTCACCTGATACAATTATTCTATTTACAATACTTGCTTTATGCTCTGGTATGGCATGTAAAAAACTTCTGTTATGCATGTCTCAGTACACGGCATGTGCCTTCTAATTGGTGGGAGTCACGCAACAGTATGTTGGCCTGAAGGTAGTCTCTGGATTAGAGGTCTTAGACTTCATAAAATAGCATGAGCATGCTTGGCACAAAACTGTGCTAAAACATGCTGGGAATACTGCATGTGGCATGGGTATTACTAAGGCTGATAGCTTACTATAGTCCTTTTCTATTTTACTAAACTTATTAGGTCAAAGCCTTGATTGATCAAAGCCATGGCAAAGGTCAATATCTTTGGGCCCATCTGGTAAGGACAATGCAATATGTAGTAGAAGACAGTGATCTGGAATGTAAGAGAAATAAACAGTAAAGAGCATGAAATGAAATAATGAAAAATGGGCATAATATGTTTCTAGTGTAATAGACTGAATAAAGATGGTTTGACTTTATGGAATGGAACTGATGAATGCATGAAGGGAGATGAAAGTACAAGATTAATTATGAATGTGTAAAATGTATGTCGGAAAGTATCAATTTGTGTCATCTAAATTGCTGTGGGTTCATTTAAAGATAGGAATTCATAGACTGGTGCTAATTACATATTGCATTCCAGTGAATTGTGGTAATAGAAGAACCAGGGAGGAGTTTGGAAAAAGCTGTGCAACATTCTGAATGAATGCAATCCACAGGATAAAATAATTCTGCTAGGTGATATGAATAGAGGGGTGGAATAAGACAAGAAAGTATTTAAAAAATGATTAGGCCAGATTTGCTGGCACAGTTTGGTTAAAATCTTTACTGATTTTTCTTCTGTTGCTTGCCTTATTCTATAGACCTTCTGTCAATTCCTGCAGCCTTATGACTTGGTGGTGACTGGGATGGTGATCTAAATTCACCTTCTAGTACTAGAGGTTTCTATAAGTAGGGGATATCTTCTAAGGTATCTTGGATGTTGACATCTCTACTTTACAGAATTTCAACATACTCCTTCCATCTTTGTTTGATCTTCTTGGAATCGGTTACTATGTCTCTATTAATGTCCTTTGGCATAATAATTCAAGACTGGAACCTGAGTTCATAGTTCTTTTGGAAGAGTTTCTTTGTTTTTCCATATCTCTTACCATCCTCAATATCTTTATAGTTGTAATGCTGCTTCTTGTCTCTTCTAACAGTTCTCAGACATTCTTTGTGAAGTTCCTTCCTGAGATCTTTGTCTTTCTTGACTTTGGCTCCCTTCCCTTCCCTTCCCTTCCCTTCCCTTCCCTTCCCTTCCCTTCCCTTCCCTTCCCTTCCCTTCACTTCCCTTCCCTTCCCTTCCCTTCCCTTCCCCTCCCCTCCCCTCCCCTCCCCTCTCCTCTCCTCCCCTCTCCTCCCCTCTCCTCTCCTCTCCTCTCCTCTCCTCTCCTCTCCTCTCCTCTCCTCTCCTCTCCTCTCCTCTCCTCTCCTCTCCTCTCCTCTCCTCTCCTCTGCAATTTCTACCATTTCTTTTGATATCCATTCTGCTTTCTTCTGTTTCTTGGTCTTTGGCAGTCTCTTATTATATTCATCTGTAACAACTTTCATTTCATTCCACAGTTCCTCTGGTTCCCTATCAATGAGACTGTAGACTTCAAAGTGATTCCTGATGAACTCCTTGAAAATGGTGGATATGGAAGGACTGATAATGAAGCTCAAGCTCAGATACTTTGGTCACCTAATGCGAAGAGAGGAGTCTTTGGAAAAGACCCTGATGCTGGGAAAGATTGAAGGCAAAAGGAGAAGAGGACGGCAGAGGATGAGATGGTTAGATAGCATCACTGAAGCAATGACCATGAAACTGAGCAAACTCAGGGAGGCAGTGAAGGACAGGAAGGCCTGGCACAATATGGTTCATGGGGTCACGAAGAGTCGGACACGACTTAACGACTGAACAACAACATATTGTGAAAGTTGCACATGAACAGTTCATGATCCATTCCACAGTCAGCCCCTGGCCATATCTTTGTTTTTATAAGTGAGCTCTTCTACTTCCTTCTACCAATAATATAGTCTATTTGATTTCTGTGACTCCCTAGTGATGTTTATGTATATAGGTATCATTTTAATTATTGGAAGACTGTGTAAGCAATGAAGAAATAATTGGACTGGTGGAAATTGATAAGTTATTCTCCTGCATCATCCCCACTAGGTAGACCAGATGATGATGATGATGATCATCATCATCCAGTCATTAGATATACAGCTGGAATAGTGGACTGGACTCAAGCTGAACAAAAAGCCCTGGATAGGAAGACCAGAAAAATAATAACAATGAATCATGCCCTTCATCCATGGAGCCATGTTGACAGACTCTACTTACCAAGGAGCATAGGTGGGTGTGGAATGTTACAAGAACACCACAATTGAAGAAGAAAAAAGGGCATCGGAAGAATATCTGAAGGACAGTGAAGAAGATGCACTGAAGCTGGTACACCACAAAGACTTACTGAATACTGAAGAGACCAAACTGGCTTACAAGAAAGACCAAATGAAGAATAGAAAAGAGACAGAGCAAGGCAAAGTGTTACATGGCCAGTACACAAAAAACTAGCAGGCAAAGCAGATAACAACAAGACCTGGCAATGGCTAAGAGCAGGAAAGTTGAAGAAAGAGACGGAGGGGCTAATTCTAGCTGCACAAGACCAAGCCTTAAGAACAAATGCATATAAAGCCAGAATTGAGAGACAGCAACAGACAGCAAATGCCGCCTCTGGAAAGAAGCTGAAGAAACAGTGGACCACCTAGTTAGCTGCTGCAATAAGATTACACAGACTGACTACAAACAATGACATGACAAATTAGCAACAATGGTGCATTAGAATATCTACAAGAAATACCATTTGCCTGCAGGCCAGAACTGGTAGGACCACAAAATAGAAAAATTAATAGAAACTGAAGAAGCTAAAGTGCTCTGGGACTTTAGAATTCAAATAGACAAGCATGTGCCACACAACACCCCAGATTTAACAACTGTCAATAAGAAAGACAAACAAGTCTGGATAGTGGACACTGCAATACCTGAAGAGAACAGAATGGAAGAGAAAGAACTGGAGAAAATCACAAAATACAAAGACCTGCAAATAGAAGTAGAACAACTGAGGCAAAAGAAAGCAAAGATAGTACCAATAGTAATAGACACCTTGGATGCAATCCCAAAACACCTGGAGTACCATTTGAAGACCATCGGCATTGACAAAATCACCATCAGTCAGTTGCAAAAGGCAGCTTTACTTGGAACAGCTTATATCCTGCGACGATACCTTTAACACCATCAAACAACAACACCTGCCTATCCCAGGTCCTTGGGAAGGACTCAATTGGTGGATAAAAATGCCAAATCCAGTCTAAACATCTGGCTGACTGTGCGACCAGCCATAATAATGTATATGCTGGCTGATTCCCAGTGACTCTGGGCAGTTCAAATCCACAGATAGATTGGCCTATACTTTGTTGAAATAGGCTATAATAACAGAATCTTGCAAATCTGATTGTGCCATAGTTCCCCTACTTCTTATACCACAGTGAATCAGCGAGGAGTTTGCCTGAGACACTTCCAAATATTATCTTTTTGCCCAGGACTTAAAGAAAGTTTCAGCCCTCTTTGCCTAGGTAACAGTTCTTGCATATTTCTGATTAGGTCTCATTCCTTACTCTTTACATTTTGCTTCATTTTGGTTTCCTAGGCCATGCAGTCCAACTACATTTTTTAAAAGATTTTTTTTATCCTGCCTTTCTTATTTTTATAAATAACACAAGGTGGTGAACATACCTAATACACCTTCCTCCTCCTATTTTCCCCACAGCAACAACCCTGTGAGCTGAGTCGGGTTGAGAGAGAGGGACTGGGCCAAAGTCATCCAGCTGGCTTTCAGGCCTGAAGAGGGACTAGAACTCACCGTCTCCTGGTTTCCAGCCTGGAGCCTTAACCACTAGACCAAACTGGCTCTTTAACTCCTCAACATTTTCAACTTTAAGTCTTCAACCACAAGCAGCACATCTTGCTTGCATGTTCTGTTGATTCCACAGGGAATTAGACCATTCACCAACTTCCTGTTCTTCTGCATTAGTGGTTGGGGCATAAACTTGGATAATAGTCATAGTAAAGGGTCGTCTGTGAAGTCTAATTGATATTAATCAGTCATTGACTGCATTTTAACAAAGTATTGTTCTTTATCTTTCTGGCCTATGAAAACAACTCTGTTCCTTCTTCGTTTTTCGTGTTCTGAGTAGTAAAGAGTGTGATCTTCTGATCAATTGAAAGTGTCTAGTTCCAGTTTGTTTCAATTTGCTGATACTGAAGATGTCAATGTGTAGCCAATTTGTTTCATCTTTCACGGTGTTGAACTTTCCCACGTTCACACTTCTTACGTTCCATGTTCCACTATAATTCTGCCTTTGCAGCTTCAGATTTTCTTTCCCTGAATGGCAAACATCAGCAACTAGACATCCCAAAGGCTTTAATCTAATCATGTCATAAACACCATTAGTCCTCCAAAAGATCCTTAGATCTTCTTCAGTAGCATGTTAAGTGCCATCTAACCCATCATCGAGCACAATACTCTGAATCACTTTATCTTGTCTATCCATGTGGTTTTCTTAGCGAATCAGAGGATAGGTTTACCATTGCCTTCTCCTGCTCAATATGAAATGATGCGTTTGCCCTTGTCATTAAAGTGATCATACATCTGTAGCATCTTCCTATATTGCTATAAAGGTTAGTATTCAGGAAAGAATGAAATGAGAATGTTGAAAATGGTAAAGCAGCAGGTGTAGATGGTGTCACTGGAGACATTTTTAAGTATTATGTGATTTAGTTATGGAGCGTTGTGCAATTTGTATGAAGACTGCACTTGTTCTTGATGATTGGAAGATTGCCATTATTGTTCCCCTCTTCAAGAGGAGAGGTAGCAAGAGAGAATGCAAAACTGTAGAGAGATTAATTTGTTAAGCATGTCTGAGAACGTGTTTAATTCAATTCTACACAAGAAGTACCAGGAGCAAAGTTTGTAAAGTGTGGGGTGGCTTTATAGGAGGCAGGGGGTGTGCAGGCTAGACTTTATTTGTTTATTTGTTTGCTTATTTACAGGTAGTCCTGCTTATTGAGTGCTTTGTTTAGCGACCATTCAAAGTTATGATGGTTGGAAAAAAAATAGCTTTGCAACCAATCTTCGCATTTATGGCCATCACAGCATCCCCACAGTCACACGATTGAGATTTTGGCACTTCACAGCCAGCTTCTGGCAAGCAGAGTCAATGGAGAAACTGGCAGTAAAATCGCAAGTTGCGGTCACATGATGTCTCACTTAATGACCATGGTGACTCACTTAATGACAAAAGTGGAAGTGATGTCGTAGGTCCAGTGCAGTTGCATGATTTTTCACTTAGTGACTGCAGCGCTTAGCAACAGAGTTGCCAGTCCCAGTTGTGGTCAGTAAGCAAGGACTACCTGTATAAGACCTATATGGCTTCCTGTCTTAAGAGACACAACTCTGGGTGGCTCACAGAAGTGGTACAAAACTAAAGCACCATAAAAACAGTAAAGCCCAAAAGCAGTAAAAGCTTTGGCTCTTCAATTGGTCATTGAGAAATTCACAAACGTGAGAAAGAAAGTTTACTGTACTTTTGCTGATCCAGAAGAAGATAAAGTGAATAGGCTTGGATAATGGAATGGTTTGTGTAAATATAGAGCTGAAAGTTGGTTGTTGAATGTGATAAGGATGGCATACAGTAGAAATAAAGCTTGCCTGGAAAAAAATAGAAGGCTTAATGAATTGTTTGATATTGAACATTGTACGCCCTGGGTAATGTGTGGTGATTGTTTAATGGATTGTTTATGGATAAATGAATAAGGAATACTTGTAGTGATATTAGAGGTATGTTGGTTAGGGACATGAATGTATGTGTACTTTTGTATGCATATATATTGCTGGCTGAGAATGACTTCAGTAAATGTTAGACTGTATGATGCAATAAAGGATAAGAATCCAAAAAAACAATGTACTAAAGACCAAGCTAGCTGTGTTTGACAGGGAAATGGACTGAATGATTGCAAATTTACTCAAAATTAGAGCAAGTAGATGACATTTGTGTCAGAGCTTTGACTAGGGCACACCAATAAATCCCAGTCTAGAAACTCAACCAGCACTCAGGAGCTACCAGCAGAAGGATGACGGGCGTCTGCAGCAAACAGAACTTTGTCAAAATGACTAAACTTGCATTGTGATGTCATGATGCAAACTCTGCTTTTACATGCTTGCATGTAAAATCACAGTGCAGGTACCAAAGGTGTGGACTTTATGGTGCAACATTATAAGCACACTTCTTCATTCCTCCCCCCAACCCCCTCCCCCTGCCTTAATATCCTCTGTGGACACCCATTGAAAGAGTTAAATACTAACCTCAGACAGGTAAGTTTTTGTTACTGCAGATACAAGAGTGTACAGTAAAAATGAATCTAGCTTGCTATACGTAACAGCTCCAGGATTTAAATCCTAGGGCTTATCTACACTACCTGGTTGCCCTGTCACCAAAACAGGTGGGCAACCATTCCTAAAGAGCAGAAATGGGTGATGTTTCCCTCTATGAATCCCACATTCACCATCAAAGGGAAAATGTAGTCAAATTTCAGCTCCCAGTTCCTTGGAGTAGTTGGGAATTGAGGGTGCAACTCTTCTATCCCAGGTGACTGGAAAAATAGTAAAATCCTGGACTTTTTAAGCAAGAAAAAATAGAGGGGAAAAGTTACTTAGTCAAGGAAAAAATCCTAACGAAAGAAATGCTTCTGTTGAATTTCAGACCAGCAACCTTCACTATGCTAAGCAGATCTTAACCACTATGCTATTTCAGCAATCCTGATAAAAAGAAGTAAAGCTACATAAGAGAGCATGCTGGCATGAAGGCCTTTTTTTCAAGTTGTTTGTGTGGCTGCATGTATATGCATGCACATACATGCACACACAAAAATAGATATGTCCAGGAAGACCTTCTCACCGGAAGGAAAGCAGTTGGTTACTGCTTTCCCAGAATAAAAAGGTGGGATGGCACAGCAGCAGGGGAATTTCCAATGAGAGCCGGCAGTCTGCACAGAATAGGTTGCAAGCTGTTCTCAAAGTGTCTCAGTCTCAACAGGATTTTCTTAAACTGGCCTAAAGGCAAGCCGGCCTGAGCACAGGAGAGGGACAGCTTAAATGGTAGGTGTGGATATAAACTTTATCTCTTTCTTCTGCTCTTATATGGTAATCCACTTCTTGTTGCTTTTTCCTTGACCTTGGATCTGAAGGTCACTGCATTCTGATGAGAGTCCAGTCTGGTCTCAGACTTTTTGCTTCTGGCCTTTACCGCTTCAGCCCTTATACCTTGGTAAAATATTTATGAAATATAGGAATATGGAGGGAGAAACTTTAAGATATGCAACTACTGTTAGAAGTATGTAATGTGCTGTGAGGAATTAATGTTTTCCAAAAGAAGCAAAAAGGGCTGCATATAAAAATATGCTTCTGTCCCCTTTGTTATATGGAAGTGGGAGTTGAATACATCAGGAGAAGCAGGAAAGTAAGTTGAATGCAGTGGGAAGGGGATACTTAAGAAATGTGTGTGTGATAAAACAAGCAACAGGTTCACAAGTGGGTGAGTGCCAAAGGACTGTGAATTGAAAGAACTACACTGATGTAGTTTTGTTATCCCCAACTTGGGGCTTTTCACACAGTCTCACTTTCCTCACTCACACCATACCCTATGATAACATCAGTTGCCCCATCCTCTAGGAATTCCTTTTCCAATTCCTTTTCCTACATTAACAGTGAGCTTGTCAGCATCCCATGCTCTGGGAACATCTTCCCATATTGAAGTACTTCAGTTGGTCAGCAGGTTATACTCTGAGATCACTTCTTGGCCTATCCACATTTGCTATTGAGGTCTATTAGCGGACCACACTCAGAAATTGCCCCTTTGGGTTACTTGTGTTTAGCTGCTAGACTTGTCAATCGATTGTCAACTCCAGGAATATCTCCTCCCAGGTATTCTGCATTTAAATGGTCTTTATGTCACTCAATCATCCATTTCAATCTCTAAAGCATGGGCACTTTCTCCATTGGCCAGTCAGTCAATTAAGCAGTACTAGGTATGACTTGGGTACTATAGATCAATGTTTCTCAACCTTCCTTGGGGAATTCTGGGAGTTGAAGTCCACACATCTTCAAGTTGCCAAGGGTGAGAAACACTGTACAGATAGTCAGTGTTCTATGCCTTAAAAGTGGGTTTGTTTTGCTTTTTAGTAGAAAACCTTGCTTTTTCAGCTGCCCTGCTTTTTCTTCTCATTAGCTTGTAGGACTGATTGGATGGGGCTTGACCACTACTATACAACTGATTACGTTTGAGGTTGGGCAAGGGTTAGCACAGCATAGCATGGGGAAGGATAGACTCACAAGTGTGTTCGAATTTGGCTTTCTAGATGCACTTCTTTTAATCGCTTTCTTCAGTACTGATTGGATTAGCAGATTCACACAAAACTCTGAATCCTTAACTGAATCTTTAGCTACAGCTATGCAAAATATGCCCTTTTTCCTTTTAATGTTTCTTTGAGTAAATTCTGAACACAAACTTTAAGAATCAGTCCGAGTTAAACTCTTTTGCTTTTTACTTGGTTAAATGAGAGGTTATGATTAAGGATTAAACCTGAGACACAATTATGAAATTCAGCATCCTAAAGGGTTAGAGGGGAAAAGGGGAGAATGGGGAAGGTCTGTGAGGGTCAAGGATAAGCCTTCTTTCTTTCAAAGCTCAAGATGTCTTACAATGCAACGTAATTTCCTCTCAACATTTTCTTCTTCTAATTGGTCCTTTCACATATTAACCTGGATCTGGCAGGAGAGATACCTTGATTATAACTGGTCCTTTCACACCAATTCTTTGTATATGGCCAAGTCAATTTAGTGTCCTGTTTCTCTAACTTTCCTTCTGTCTGAACCTATGACAAAGTTTCCATACCCTGAAGATACTTTGACAGACTATGTTTACTGTTTTTCCAACATCTCTCTTCTTGACCCATTGTGATTAGCCAAGAACATCTGGACTCTAGGATTTAAGTTGCATTACTTACCTGCAAGATCTGATAAAGGATGGAAGAGGAAGGAGGAGAAGGAATTAAAATGATCTGAAGTGTAGTTTTTCATCATGGTGTGTCTGGCAAAAGCAGGCTTTTTGGCCTGTCAGTTTGGGCCAGTCACTCACTCTCAGCCCACGATGTCAGGCCAGGTGACAAGCCAGTTGGTCAACTCCTGTCACAACCAACAGATCAACATTTGGTTGATCGGAAAAAAAGTGGCCCCTGCACCTGCGGGAAAACGCTAGGGGGAGGAGGAGGAAGAGGAAGTATGGTTATATATAGAGAGTGAAAGGTAATCAAATTGCAAAACAAGTACATGAAGACTGAGTGAATGGTTAGAGAAAGAAAACTGAAAAATTCATGTTGGATTGAGTTGATTAAATGTTCAAAAATAGAGAGGAGAGGGGTAAAAGAACAAAAGGCAATGTATGAAACAAGCAGGATATAGATATGACTGAAGCAAGGACAGTTTGCAAGGATAAAAGATATGGATGAGGTTCATCCACACAGCAAGGATGGGAGGAAAATATGTTGAAAGAAAAACATGGCTCCCGCAGCCTACCTTTTATTGATGCCTCAGCAATGAGGCCTATATTGTTGCTGCCCTCATTGAGTGTAGTGCTAATTACTTTCAGGGTTGTGATTGGCAGATCCCCAGCCATCCTTCCTCCTCTTAACCAGGGTGACCTGCTGGTAGGAAAGCCAGCAACCAACTGCTGTCATGGGGCAGCATTCAAAATTTGAGCGGTCATTTTTGTTATTTCATAGGTATTTTGTCTTTCTTATGTGCTTATCTTAGCAAGAAGGTCGACCACATTACAGATGTTTTTAACAGGTCTAGCAATGGGAATACTGACTTCTGCAACTTTTCTATTCCCTTCTTTATACCTTGGGACTTAGAGAGAAGGGGAGGTAGGAGATGTTCTAACATGTAGAGGATTGAGGGAAAAGCTCTCAAGATTAACGTTAACTCTTCCTCAAAGACAAAAAAAAAAAAGGATTATGAAAGGTAAAAGTGGTTGGTCCTGCTCTGCGTTTCCCAACTTCATATATGAACAAGAGAAAAAAGTTACTAGGTAAAGTTCTGCCTTCTATTTACCAGTAAGAATATTGACCATTGCATAGACTTGCAGTTGGCCGATATTCCCATCCCCAACTCCCATCTGAAAGTCTGCACAAATGAGGTAAATGAGCTGGTTGCTCTCCAGCTACAGCAACAATGGCCAGTGAGGTACGGAACCCAGCAGCCAGATGGGAAGGTTGGTCCCACAGCTCAACCACCAGGCCAACTGGTACCCAGCTGACCTCTGACCTTTGAAGGCTTCTCCTCCGTATGCCCTAGAAGGTTCATGTAGAAGGTCTTGGGTTGTGTTACCAGGGAAAATACTACTTTCATGATGGGACACCCTAGATCAGCTTCAGTCTGCCTCAGTGGCAGGCCAGCAACAATGAGATGGAGGCTCCATTGTGAGGGCATGACCTTGAGAAATGGAGAGTTTTCATGCCTCAGCAAGTGGGACATGTGGATGAGCCCACAATGAATGATGTTGGTATGAATTAGATGTAGCAATATTTCCTTTTTAAAATTTTCTACCTTTACTTTCTTTGGCTATTTCTTACTTCTTTTCTGTGGTTTGTATAATGTTGTTTACCCCAAAAGGAAATATGTAAATATGTAAGTATATATGTATTCATGTATAAATGTTACAACAAGGTTTTGAGATTAGTTTAGTATAATCTTGATATCTTAATTAAATTAAACTTGCTCTGATTTCAGTGAGACGAACATTCAAGTAAATATACCTAAAGTTATTGCTTAAAATAAGAAAATGTCATATGTGTACAATCATTGCCCAGAGATGTTATTTGTCCTAGGTTTGAAACAGCTATTGGGTGAGCTGTGGATTTGGAGTAGAAAAATGGTGAGGAGAAGGGGAAAGAGTTTACTATTCCTTTTCCTATGTTACTTATTTGCCTCTCTTATCTTGCTCTTTCATCTGGTTCTTTTAAACAAAGAGGAATAAACATCTTAGGTATGAGTTTGAATTGTGCACTTAAAGGCATGTCTGACTAGTTTGCACATACTCTGCCTGGTTCCTCAATTTCTTCCAACTTTGTGCAATAATCCACAGGTAGTCCTTGGATTACGATGGCAATTGGGATTGGAATTTCTGTCACTAAGTGATACAGTCATAAAGCACAATGTCATGTGACTGCATCATTTAGTGATGGCAATCCCAGCAGTCCCTGTTGCTTTTGTTAAGCAAGGATTGTGTGGGTTGTTAAGTGAGGACCAGGGGGAAGAGGCGGGAATCCAGGCAAGCAGGGTGGCAGGTGAGAGGTACAGGTGGGGGGGAAGGTGCTGCAGAAGGGTGCTATGGTGTGTGGACAGGTAGGTGAATTCCATGGGCGGATGCTACTGAGTGCAGGTGCAGTGGGTGGGTGCCACAGGTGGGCACTACCGAATGTGGGTGGGTGGTGCTACAGGTGGGCACTACAGAGTGTGGGCAGGTGAGTGCCACACAGTGCAGGTGGGTGGTGGGTGCTGCAAGCAGGCGCTATGGAATGCAGGTGAGCAGGCAGGTGAAAAATTAGCAGGAGCAGATGCAACTTGTAGGAGCGACTTGCGACCTCCTGCGGACTTCCCGATTGATTTTGTTTCTGGGAAACCAGCAGGGAAGGTTGCAAATGGCGATCAAGTGACCACGGGGATGCTGCGATGGCCACAACTTTGAGGACTGGTTGTAAGTCCCACTCATTCAGCACCATTGTAAATTTGAATGGTTGCTAAATGAGTGTCATAACCTGAGGACTACCTGTATTTCTTCTCCCACTGGTTTGAAAATGCTTTGGGGGGAGGGCTTAACCAAAAGTACTCTAACTTTGTCAACATACTTGGCTACTGTCTCTTATCCAACCTAATTAACATGACTTTGTGAGCATCTGCACTTGGTTGGTTGGTTTTGCCAAATGTTTTGTCACAGCAAAGCCTGAGCATAACTTTGTGGATTTGAAGGCAGTGAACACACAAATGAGGGAGACGCTGAAAGAATTTATTGAATGCAGCAAAGCAGAAGAATAACAATCTTAATGGCAAAGTAAAGTACAGACAAGAAACAGTCACAGACAAGGAAATTAAGATGGCATGGCAACATTCATTAGAGGAAGGTAAACCCAAAACAGAATCTCACATTTCTCCACTGTTGGAAGTTCCGTCCTTTCCAAAGGTGACGGTAATATTCCCCCCGATTGTTCTGGCAAATGCAGAATGCTATCCCAAGGGAAGCAGAGAGGAAAATGGTGCATACCATCTAGACTTCCTCCCCATCGCAATAATCTTCTACAATAGTGCCACAAGACTGCCACTTGAATGAAACCTTGTGTGAGGGTATTCTCTCTTTATGCTTGTATATGTTCTTGATGATTGTGTGTGCCTCAGGTCACTAACAGGATTCAGTTGCATTGCTGGTGCTGCGATACTCCTGGGATGACGCTGAAGTTTCTAAGGACAACTGCTCCATGTCTCCCAACACACCGGAATAGGAAGGCCTACACGCCTTTCCTTGGGATTCAGTGTGACTCCGTGAAAGCTAGGCCAAAAGATATTCACTCATCACTTGAACATTCATCCCACTAGGCTTCTATCACAAACAACAGATCAGCACTCATAATTACCATTAAGTGTTGAGGCGTATATTGTCTAAGGCAGGTTATATAATTTGATTATGTAAGGATCAAGAGCAGCGAGGGAGTTTATTGCATGTTTTCCCCAGAGGTTGGTTTCACTCTGTAGCTTTAAATACATTAACATACGCACGCACGCACACGCACACAGAACACACAGATGACCTGCTGGACCACCTATTAATTTGTAGGCATCCTTTTCAAATCTGGCAGAAGGCACCTTCAGAAGATGTGAAGCATGTTTCATCCTGCTGTGAGCCTGGGGGAGGACAGAGAAGGCATATCAGAGGGGAAATGAGTGACAGAATGCTTCTCAAACAGAAAATAAATCCACTGGCTTTGGAAACTGGTTTACTGGGTGACACAGAGGGATGTTTTTGACTAGAGTTCTCCAAGCATTCATTTAGCCTTGTTGCCTAGGAAGTCTGAAGTTGCCATCTCAAGGCATCTGCAAGCCATTGTGCTCAAATTCCATTGATTTTCTTTTTTTTTTTTAAATGAGAACAGACATCCATAAAGCAAGTTTTAAAATACACTTTCAAAATTCATGGGTGACAGTTTAGTTTTTATTTCAGGAACTGGAGTGATAAGGACTAGGGGCCTGGATGCCCGCAGTTCAAATTCCACCTCATCGTCAACGGATGGCCACAGGCAGACTACTGTATCTCTGACTTACTTCCTTATCTACAATATGGACTGGTTATTGCTTATTGAGCAAACTGATGTCATGAAGTTAAATATAGCAAAGCACTATGTAAATTTTAAACATGAAGATGTTACAGTAAACACACTCTATAAAGTACCCTTCAATTTGCTGGGAAAAAAAAAACAAGCAATGGAGAGTTTGTTCATTAAATAACCTTGTTTGTTCAGCACTGTTTGGGATGGTTTAATGTTTCTTCCATTCATTTCCCAGAAAATTCTTATATTTAAACGTATACAGTCATAGTCATTGGTTTGGCACTGGCAATCAGTTGAATTAAAAAAAAACAAACACCTTTTTATAAATTGTGAATTTTTTGACTCTGGCATTAATACCAAGCAGAAGTACATTATCTGCATGGCTTAAATCTTGACAGCCTTGAGGCTGTGGCATAATTAGCAAACTGCAATTCTAGGTAGGGAAAATTACCGGAGAGACATCTAAAAAGAACTAGAGGTCCTTGGAAGGAAGAAAGTTCACATTTTTTTCCAGAGTTTTTCTTCTTAAAGTCCAAGATTGGAAAATCACATGACATTTGGTCACTCTTGAGAAATGCTTTTCAAACTTTTGAAAAAGGAATAAAAATAGACATGAGATGAAGAAGGTTGAAAAAGACTGTGGTTTCATAGGGAGAACTAAATGGGCCTCCAGCTAATGACACAGTCTATCATTTTTCAACTTTTCAGAAAAGCGTTGCACACTCTCTTCACATTACCCTCTTGGGGAACTGAAGAGCTTAGGTAGAACAAGCCACGTGTACTGTCTTGCATTTTAATATTTATTTCCTCTTTTATTTTCATTGTGCACACATGCAATTTTACATTTCAACACAGAAAAGCATTATTGAAATGGATCAGACATAAATAAGGGGTATTATTTTTCAGAGGCCTCTTCTCTGTCTTGCAGGCCTGTCTGGTTTAAAGATAAGCAGCCACAGTAAGAAGAGTCAGCAGCCGGGAAGTTCCCCCTCAGGAGCAAGCCGCTGGATGAACACCCTGAGTATTGCTTGGCTGGTCACTAGATGAGGAGTATTTCTACTTAAATTTGGATAGAGCTATTTCCCAGTTTGCATCTACCCCAATAACTTAACATCTGTAACATTTTGTGCACATTCGTTTCCTCCTTTTTTCTCCTTTTGGCGTGGCCTAGAAGATCCTGTAAAGGCAAGAATATGCTTTTCCAGTTCCGGGTTTTTTCTGGCAGGGAGCCACACTTAACTTTTGAGAGTCCTATCGAGCCTGCTGTTCAAAAAGAGGTCCAGCCCAGGACAATTAATTGTTATTTATTGACAATATGACTATTGAGTAGGGCTTTAATCATTTTTCCACTCTGTCATCTTCACAAGTTTCAGTTCCCATCAACTTTGGGGGGATCCCTGAGGGCTGCACCAAAGGCTTTGAGAAACAATTGTTTGGAATTTTGGCCCCTTCTTTTTTTTTTTAATAATAATTTTATTAGACATTATAGTTATACAGATAAAAACTAATACACACTACAAAAAATAAAAGAATAGAAAGAAAAAATCGAAAGTTCAGAAAAACGAAAGAAAGAATATAGCAAAGAAAAAGAAAAATATATAAAGAAGTAGCTTCCCCCTTCATCACAAGTATAAACAATTTTAACAACTTATCACTTTCTCTTAAAATACAACAAATGATCTCTTCATCCCATATCTCATCTGTTATCTATAAACAGATTCCTAAAGCCACATCATTCAATCCTAATCAGCAAAAGTCCATTAAAGGTTATCAGAAATAACAACATATCTATTTTAAGCTTGATCAAATAAACCCACTTATATTCCTTCCTCTTACTTTTAACAATTTTGATCTTTTGTCCCTTTAAATAATGTCCTAGAACTTGTTTTCTTTTCAATTTTCTTTTGTCTCTTCTCAGAAAATCCTTCAGAACTTTAACAGGACTCTTTTGTAAATCCCTTATAAGAAAGTTATCCAAGTTGTTGTTTTGGTTTGCCATTTGTATATCTCTTTTAATTATTAAAACATCATCTGGTTTCATTTGTATATTCACTGTAGCATCTTTTTCTATATTGTTCTTGTAGCCTGTCATTTTTAAATCCGCATTCAGATCAATCTCAGTCTTGTCCACTAGAACTTGTTTCAAAACATATTTTAAAAGCAGATTATCTATAATGGCAGACACTTCTAAGACTAATTTCTGGCCCATTGTTCACAAATATCCTCCAAAACATCCAATGTTAAAATATTTTGCTCCATTCTGTGTTAGTAAATCAAAATTAAGTGTGCTTCTCCTTTAATTGTAATCTTTAGTTCCTTCTGGTTCCCTCTAGTGTCCAACGTTCAACTTCCCATCCTATCATGTTTTCTTTTAAGAATTCCAAACAACAGCTTTTTCCCACAGGGAGGATTCTTATGATTAATTTCAGAATCTTATTTCACATCCATCTAGACCCTTAGTTTGTTTATAACTTTCCAGAATCAACATTCCAATCACGCTTTTGCTGTTTACTCCCCCCCCCCATTCCTTTTTGTCCTTAAACTTATCTTTAAAACTTCTTTTGCTAAGGTTTAAAGGAGATTTACCTGATGCGTGTTACAAAACTTGTTGATCAAAAGGTTCTTAATAGTTTAAAAGCAATTAAGAGGTAAATTCCAAAGTGATTAAGAAATGAGGCTATGCAGAACTTTATGTCTGTATAGGCTACATTGTGGCTATGAGCTTGGTGGAAATCCCTTGACTCCCAGCTGCTTGATTCATCAGCCAACTGCAAAACCCTCAGTTCCTGTATTTTACTCATGAGGAGCAGCTGTCCAGAGTACAAGTGGGTGATCTCAAGCTCTCTCCTTTATCCAGAGAGATTTAAGCCAGCCAGAAATCACCTCCTGGCCACTGATCTCACTGCAATGCTGTCTCCACTACTTTGGAGACGTCTAGTGTGCTGTAAGTCCTCACTGGAAGTCATGAATTTTGGCCCCTTCTGTAACCTGATGAAGTTGTGGCTTTCAAGGGTTTAGGAAGTTGAGATGATTAACTATAAACCAAAGTCTTGCTCCAGAGGAGCAGCTCCAAACTGGTTTTACAACAATTTCTCTGGAGCTGCAAGGCAGGTGGTTTTGCTCAAGTGGGATTTCCCAGCTCATCCCACTTTCTGGAGCCTGACATTTTCCTCTGCTGCTAAATGACAAGGCTTTATTATAGTTCTCTGTTCTCCTTATTTATTTCAAGAACGGCTTTGCTGTTCCCCATGCACAGTGGCTAGCTGGGCTCTTGATACATTTTCTTCCTCCCTGACATGAAAGAAACCACAGCTAGGGAAGAAATGGAACACCTGCTAGCTGCCCATTTTATCTCCCCTGCCAGCTCTTGGGGGCACCACTGGCTCAAGGAGAAGACGTTTAGACAGTGTTTCTCAACCTTAGCAACTTAAGATGTGTGGACTTCAACTCCCAGAATTCCCCAACCAGCATAAGTCCACACATCTTAAAGTTGCCAAGGTTGAGAAACACTGATTTAGGACATTTGCCAAGACGCTACTTATGATTGGGGTGGATGAATGCAGTGGCTGCGTGGAAAGAAGAGGACATAGTTTTGAAGACATAATCATGTGGCACATATCTGCAGAGAAGGACAGTGGGGTCCTTGGGCCAACATTTGATCAAATCTGTTTCAAAAAGACTATAAGAGATGTTGGTTTAGTACCTTCTAGTTATCAGCAATATGTACCTGATGGCTATACTCATACCTTAGCTTAAATTGAACATTGCAAGAGCTCAGGTTTTTTGAGAGTATAGACATACCATTTGCCTTCAAAGCTTGACAAATTTTAGAGCGTAGGTTTCCAAACTTTCTCAGTTTATGGTACTCTACATGTCTCAGTAATTTTCCATGGTGCCCTAAGCCAAAAGATCACCAAAACTCCAGCTTCACAAATGTTGGAAGCATTTAAAATATCCTGTAGCACCCCTGTGAGTTTGCTACGGTGCTTTAAGGCACCGTGGTGCACAGCTTAGAGGCTTATTTGGTTGGCAAACAAAGCATGGACATCACCTCTATTGGCATGGACATTAACTCATAGTTTAGACAAAAGTTAAATGAGTTCTGTCAGAGATTCCTAGTTATGGGTAATCATACCACGATATCAGAGGATTGTTATAGACTAAGAGGCCACAATGTAGAACATCTAGCGGACAAGTGACATTGCCCTGGATTGGTTTTAATTGTTGCTAGTTCCCTGAGTTGACCATAACCGCGAGAATGGCAAAATATACTTTTTCTTTCACAGAAACTTGCATACATAAATTATGCTGGATGCCTAAACATTTAAAAAGCAACTAGCTGTCACTAGAGGCCCTGTAAACACTAAAAAGACCTGTTGTCCAGGCCTATAGGGCACATGTATGCATCACACTTCCATAAAGTTAATTACAAAGTAGGTAACTACTTAAATGGAAACACTGGTTTACAGTCAAGGCATACTCTGAATTATTAAGTGGCAACTGTCAGGTTCGGTCAGCACGGGGCTTCGGGGAAGCTCGTAGCCAGCGAACTCCACCGGCGGCAGCTAGCGAGGAAAAGAGGAACTGAAAGCGCCGCTAATTAACGGGCCACCTGCGCCCAGCCAAACAGGAAAACCGCAGCGGAAGCTTTTAACTATAAACTGATAACGGCACAAGCCAACAATGAACGGGGCCGCAGGCAGCGAAACAAGATCGCGCGCAGCACAGAACCCGCGGGCTTGCACGTAACGGGGAGGGACCAACCCAAGCCGGGGGGGACTGCCCATCAAGGACAATGGACCCTGACCGAACCTGCCATCATGGACAATCAAGGGGGATTATTGGGGGGGCCTAATAGCCCACAGCCGCAACGCGATCACAAGGCGGGAAAAAGCGCGGGAAGGGGGGAATATAACAAGTGATGCAATTGTACCAAGCCAGTCCTGGCTTTGCTTGTGACTACTACGTTACGCATGAGTAAACCTTCTTTGTGAACCACACGTGTCACGAGAGTTTCTCTGTCGAACGGGGCAAATCTCACATAAAGCCAGGACTCACATTGAGTGCTACCCGGTACACACCGAGGAGCGCTCACCTTTCTTTCCCTGCAGCCAAGACCGGAGAGGAATTGATTAACGGCACCAGGAGATGGCAAGCGATGGGGAAACCGCGTGCCAGCTGGGCTACCAGGAGCCCAGATCCGAAGGCGTGATGGCGGGACCAGTCCGGGGCGAATGGCGCACGGACACAGCCAAGAGGGCGCCAGAGGACGGGTGGTCGTTCGGCGGGGGCAGGAGCCCCAACGGGTCGCCAGCATGGGGGGTCGCGACGAGTAGTGACTCGGAACCCGAGGCCCGAGAGCTTGAGGAACGATTCACCCAACTGGAGGCCAAGATCGAGCAGCGGATGGATGCTGTCCAAGTGATGTTGCAGACCATCTTCCGGCGGGGCAAGGCCCCAGGGGCAGAGTCGCAGGCGAAGAAGGAATCGGGCGATAACGGCAGCAGTGAGGATATGACCTCAAGAAACTGCACGGAGCCTAGACCAGAGGTTGCGCAGATGACTCCAGTCCCTAGCGTGAGGAAGAGGGGACCCACAACCACGGCCAGTTCGCGGGGCGCCAAGCGGGCGCTCAGCAGCGGGACAGAGCCAGAGGGCTTGACGGGACGTGCGGTTCCCGGGAGCAGCGGCGCAGGGTCCGGGAGCCAGGAGCCGGAGGAGAGGCTGGACGGGCTGGAGGGCGACCTCCAGCAGCAGACGACAGCTGTACCGGGCATGCGGGAGGCATGGAGTGGCGGACCCAGGGCCCCGGCTGGGGCAGCCACAGAGGGCGGCGTGGAGACCAGGCTAGCAGAAGTGGTCAGCCTGACGGGGAGCGCGAAGGGGGGTCGGCGGCCAGCAGAAGCGCCCCGATTCAGGAGCTCAAGGAGCGAGCTCTCAGGGCGCCCCAAGCCACTAACCTATCTCCCTGTGCAGGACAGGCTCCACTCAGAGATCCAGGGGGGAGCACCCAGTAGGGACGACCTGGAGGCTCTAGTGAAGTGGAGCTGGCTGGTGGAGACGGCGGGGGATGCCGGAGACCCAGGGAAGCGAGAGGCGCGAGCCCCGATACCAGCCACAGCGGACCAAAGTGAGGCGGCACCGGAGGCGAGGCGCAGGAACCGACGGCAGAGGATCGAGGTTGGAAACGCCCGGCAGACTGCAGGGACCTGCTACCGGTGTGGAGGCAAGGGGCATCGGATGGTGCAGTGCCCCTCGAGGCAGGGGGTCTTGGCGAGCTGCACAAAGGACGGGGGCCGGCGATTCCCGGCTATAAGGGACCCCGACCGATCCTGGGAGGAGACAGCAGCTAGTGGAGCGGTGTGCAGCGGAGCCGGCTGGCTCACGAGGAAGCCCGGCTCTGCGTGGAGGGGAGAGCGAGCCAGCGGGAGGCGATGGCCGGCGACGCTGAGGCGCACCCCAGAGCAGCCAACGGAGTGGCAGCATGAGGAAGGGCGGGACAGAAGAAGCTACTCGCCCATGAGGATCAGGGTCCACCTCAAGGGGGTGAGATCAGAAGCAGAGGCGAAAATCGATGCCTTGCTGGATTCGGGATGCACCCACTGCCTGATCCACCCGGTACTGGCATCCGCGCTGGGGCTCAGCGTGAGGAGACTCAGGAAGCCCCTCGCACTCAGCCAGTTGGATGGATCGACGGCAGGGGGGGAACCGGCGCAGTATCGCACTGAGCCGGTCGGTTTGACAGTGGGGACAAGCCGGGAGGAGCTAGGCTTAGTAGTTGCCCCGGGGCCGGCCATGCACTAGTGCTGGGGCTGGCATGGCTTACGCGCCAGAACCCGCACATCGATTGGGTGGCCAAGACGGTGCGGTTCGGCGGCACCACCGAGCAGACGGGGTCGAGCTGCGGAGGTGGCACGAGAACAGGGGGCCCCACAGAACCCGGCGAGGTGGCGGCTGGGCGACGGCGAGCCGAGGGCCAGCGAGCTGCGGCAGCGGCGGCAATAGAGCCCGGGAAACCAACTGCACACGCGGCGAGGGCGGCGCCGAGGGAGACCGGCAGAGGAGCCGAGGCGGCAAGCGCACGAGAGAGCGTGGCAGCAGAGACGGTGCAATTCGACGGCACCACCGGGGAAGCCAGGTTGAGCCGCGGAGGCGGCGCGGGAGCTGAGGACCCCACGGAGCTAGGCGAGGTGGCGACTGCGCGACAGAGAGCCGAGGGCCGGCAAGCCGCAGCAGCGACAGCAGCGGGGCCCGGGCGACCAACCGCCCGTCAGGCGAATACGAGGACGGCGCCGAGGGCGACCAACAAACGAGAGGGGTCAGAGACCGCCGAGGTGGCGGTGGCATCGACGACGAAGGGCCCCGCAGCAACGCAGGGGTCGGCTACAGCAGAGACGGTGGCAGCGGGACCCGAGGGCCCCGTGGCAAAGCAGGCGGCGATCACACTGGCATCAAGAACGGGGCAGGAGCGGCGCCGGGAGCCGACTGGTCCGCGCCAAGCGTGAGTGAAGCAACCGGCGATAGACCGGGACCTGGCCGCGGCCAGGGGAACCTGGAAGGTTGTAGGACACTGAGGGAGCCGCCGCTCGAATCCAGGGACCCAACAAGGACGACCCAGCTGGAGGCGAAAGGCGGAGCCCAACCCCCAAGGGAGAAGCAGGGGAAGGGAGCCGAGCCGGAGCTGAGGCGGCGCTGTGCAGAGGCGAGCGAGGGAGACCCCTGGTTAGTAAACAACAAGGACTCCCTGAAGAAACAAGGGACCTGCTGGGAGCACAAGGGGAGGCTCTACGTTCCAGAAGCTTGCCGGGTGGATGTGCTCCGGAGAGGGCACGCCGAGGACACTACGGGACACTGTGGGTTTGTTAGGACTTTCCACCTCCTGCGTGAACAGTTCTGGTGGCCGTCTCTCCGGAGGGATACGAGGGAGTACGTGGCCAGCTGCTCGACGTGCGCAGCGGCGAAGGAAGGGAAGGAGGGGAAGGAGAACCTTCGGGGACCCATCCTATAAGTGACTTAGCCAAGGAAAGGCACACCGTTATGGCAGATGGGGGGGGGCAACACCCTAGTAGCCCAATTAAGAGGGGGACTTGTCTTCAGGGGGGCGGTATGTCAGGTTCGGTCAGCACGGGGCTTCGGGGAAGCTCGTAGCCAGCGAACTCCACCGGCGGCAGCTAGCGAGGAAAAGAGGAACTGAAAGCGCCGCTAATTAACGGGCCACCTGCGCCCAGCCAAACAGGAAAACCACAGCGGAAGCTTTTAACTATAAACTGATAACGGCACAAGCCAACAATGAACGGGGCCGCAGGCAGCGAAACAAGATCGCGCGCAGCACAGAACCCGCGGGCTTGCACGTAACGGGGAGGGACCAACCCAAGCCGGGGGGGACTGCCCATCAAGGACAATGGACCCTGACCGAACCTGCCATCATGGACAATCAAGGGGGATTATTGGGGGGGCCTAATAGCCCACAGCCGCAACGCGATCACAAGGCGGGAAAAAGCGCGGGAAGGGGGGAATATAACAAGTGATGCAATTGTACCAAGCCAGTCCTGGCTTTGCTTGTGACTACTACGTTACGCATGAGTAAACCTTCTTTGTGAACCACACGTGTCACGAGAGTTTCTCTGTCGAACGGGGCAAATCTCACAGCAACAAGATTTTCTGGGCTAAGTTTACGGATTGTTCCTCTGTTGCAGCTATGTGTGGAAATATATCTATTGGCCTATCTTGCTGGGATTTTGTAAGGATTACTAAGATACTGTGCATAAAGCATTCTTAATAATCGAAATGCTCCATATAAGTGCCTCGTATTATGCTTTGCATTATAGTGTCCACACCTGTGCGTATACACTTGCACAGCCCCGACATTTGAACTTACTGCTTGCTGACAGAGGTTGTTACTTAGTCTTTGAGATATCAATAGGATACCTGGGCTATTTTTAAATTCATTTAACTACAGCACTGTCTAGCTTGTTCCTGACCCAATTCTCCTCTATGTCTTTTCACAATTGATAAGAACGGTTGCCAACATTTGCGACGTCTGTGAACTCAGAAGCATTCCAGAGCTGGGACTAGATCAACAGGTGACAGTTTGCTCTAAAAACTCTGGATACTTTAGAGCAGTGCCAAGGTTTCTCAACCTTGGCAACTTTAAGATGTGGGACTTCAACTCCCAGATTTCACACACCCTAAGGTTGCAAAACACTGACTTAGTGATTGTCTCTTGTATCTGCTTTTTTTTTTTCTTCCTGGGCAGAAGCAGTGTTCAGACAGAGATGCACATGTCACAGTAAAGAAACCAGCAAGCAGGCTTAACACCAAGGGGACGGTGTAAGGACCCACTGCCTTTGACCATGGACAAAGTGTTCCTTATACCCAGGAAGACTGCCTTTATACACTGGTGCCAGTGGAAGGTTTCTTCTGAGCTTAATGTCATGTGAGAAACAATAACACAAAGACTTAAGGATGTCTTTACCTTACGGTTGATAAGCCTGCCGGGTCCTCTGAGGCTGAGGAGAGAATTGAACTGGAGGACTTTGTGGGTCAGACTTCATTTTATTATTCTCACTCTTGGCATAATGGTGCATAATCCAGATATTACAAAACTTCTATCTGCCCATAGTGCATTCTGAAAGAGGCCACAACATGTTAAATGTGATGCTGCAGCAGGAAGCTTGAGATCTTGAAGTGAGAATCGTTAAAGGTAATTTACAACTCTTGGATCGAAAGAAAAGCTATGCTTTTATGAACAATTTGGCATTTCAGACAGACACTAGATGTAATACATCCATAACAGGCCGCACTGAGCATCTGGATGCTGCTTATCTGTGTGTAATTAAAAAAATATCAGAAGAGCAATATGCAAAGGTAAGTAAAAAGATTAAAGGATGGTTGATCATCGAAAAAGACAACGATGTATTGCATCAGAGCAGTAGAAGTTTAATTAGCATCCCAAGAATTTTATTCAGTGAAGGTGATGACAACCAGGAAAAAGACAGGAAAAAGATCTCAGTTTCATTAGGACAGGAATAGATACACAAATGATCTATACTGTGGGCCTTAAGTAAGGAGGGACTCAATGTGACTGAAGAAACGTTGGGTGGATACTTGGTTCCATGGATTATTCATGGACAAAGGTTGACACGCAAGTGAAAATATGAAACTAATATTGTGCCATGAGTCAAAGAAGATTCTCTCTTAAAGTTACAGTTTCAAAACGTTTTGTACTAATTAATCACTTACGAAAGGAATGAGGATCCTTCTTTAGACTGGGTTTCAAAATTACTTTTTGCTTGATTGAAGGCTGCCGGAAGTGGGGCCGTGGAAGTGCTTAGGGCTCAAATTGATCTGAAGCCTTTCAGAAGCCTACAGCAGTATCTGGAATGCCATTGGTTGCCTACCCCTGTTCTAATTGCAGTTGTTTATTCTTCTCCTAGTTCACAAATGCAGTTATAGGTAGATGGGAATGAATTTTTTTCAACAGCAAAACTAAGGCATAGAAGGAACTGAACCTAATGTTCTCACATTTCACTTCCCAGGGGCTTCAGGCCATTTTCCCTCAGGGTAGTACCTTCTACCATCATAATCAGGCTGGATGAAAGAAATGGCATTTCTGAAAAATAGTTCAGCAAGCTCAATCTTTTCGCCTTTTGTGTGTGTGTAAAAGTTAAATCTCTCTGCTTCCTGCTCTATATGAGATCAAAGAAGTGGATAAACAAGCATGGCTACTATACCACATCTGTTTTGGCTCTAAGTGTCAGTAGGAATAAAAAATTAAATTTTGGTGATTTGTCACATGTACTGTATTTATCATTCTAGTGGGGTGATAATATATTCTCCTAGAGAACTTAAAAGAGCCATTCCCAAACTCATATGTTAAGTAGGAAAGATTGATATATGAGGTTACCTTTTCTATTAGTTTTTGTACAGCACAAGAAGTCCCAAACCAGAGACTTTGGTAACAAGGCCCCAAATTCTTCCTCCCTTCACCATCATGGCAATTAAAAAGAGAAAGAATTGCTAGCTGGGTTTCAGCTGTGCTGTCATGACCCTCCTGCAGGTTACCATTTCTGCAGTTTTCAGTTCTGCAAAGATCAGGTAACTTCAGGAACCAATAAGCTTCTCTTTGATCTAATTCCGGTTCTCCAGATATTGTTGGACTACATCTCTGCCATCCTCAGCCAAATTGCCAAGATTGGAGAATGCTTAAACAGCTCCGGTGTGGGATCTCACCCAAAGCTGCATTCTTCCTTGCCTGGACACCTTTATACTTTTCGGCTGGTCTCCAGATCACCTGCTCTACCAAGTTCTAGTTTCACCCCCTTGCAGTCTGCAGCTGAGGCTCTTTCTTTTCGTACCTTGTTACTGTGAGTACCAGTGTAGTTGGCTTATATGTTGATTGAACGTATATACCCCTGAATCATTTTCTCAGCAGCTTACAACAAAATAAAATATCATAAAAACATCCCCAGTATGGAAAAACAAAGATACTAAAACATCCACAATAAGAACTATACCATTTTTAAAATTTCCTTCATAGCCCTCATAATGCCAGAACCCCAGACAACTCAAACAACAGTAACAATAAAAATGAACATCAGCACAGTAGTTAGAGTACTGAACTAAGAGTGCTCATGTCCTGAATTAACTGGTTTTCATAATCTTTGAATAGGATAGAGTACTAACTTAAGCAGGAATGGGCAGTCTACGCAGCATGTATAACACCTGAAACATTTTTTTGCCCCACCTATGATCACAATTCGATGGTGTCACTTTGTGATATGTTAAAGTTTATTTTAATGTTTTTAGTCTTAGAACAGACTTAAAATACAAAATATCCCTTAACTCCCACTCCCAAAATCAGGAGAATTGGGAATATCATAGAAAATCCAGCTGTGTTCATGTTTTGATTGTAGGCCTCTTGCCCTTTAGTGTATTACTTACTTGAATGTATAAACAGCTTCACTCAAAAGATTCTAACCATAGTATAAAAGCAATAGCAAACCCATGTAGTGATAAAGTAATTATTGTAATATACAGTAAAATCTAGTACATCGCAAAACAGTTAACCACAATATAATAATAGTTCTCTTCCTGGACCTGGTAATTTCACAATACTCGATACTTTTGGAACACCCAAGTATTTACAAGCTTCTGGAAAGTCATAAGAGTGGGAGCTCCTCTCACCTTCAGGTGGCAAGCGGTTCCAGGGGAAAAGAATGCCCGCTTTAAGGCTCCTCCCATGTTACCTGTCAGCAGGTGGGAAGCTTCAGCAGGCATTCCCTGTGCCCTCAACTTGGGTGGGCAGATTCTTCAGCAGTCTTGAAGATACCCAGGCCCTGAGTCACATGAGTAATACAGTCAACAGAACTTTGATTTACACTTGAAAACACCCCGATAACCAGGGCAGTTTCCATAGTAGCAGTGTTACATGGCAGCATTGAGGCTGCCAAGTATGTTTAAGGGCAATTGCATTTTCCAGGCAATCTCCAAGGGCAATTCTATGTAAAGCAAATTACAATAATCCATTCAAAAGTATGAGAGACCATCTTAAGTGTCTCATGTTTTAGGTAAGACTATAACTGGTGTTCCAGCTGGAGCTGGGCAGAAGCTTTCCTGGCTACAGCTTCTACCTGATGTTTGAACAGGAGCTATAAGTCCAAGAGGAACCCCAAATTGTGAGCCTGCTCTCCATACAGGAGCCCAAGCCCATGAAATGTCAAAGAAAGTATAAACCTAGAATCAGAGGGCTTCTGAAGAAATAGCTATTCTGTCTTGCTAGGTCTGAATGTGAGTCTTTTTCTCCCTGTCCAAATCCTGGCATCCTCCAGACACTGGGTCAGGACTTCCACTACCTCCTCAATTTACACCTGGGTAAATTCATGTACAAGTTAAATGGGGGGAGGGGGGGGGAGGACTGAGCCCTAGGGCACTCCATAATGAAGCACCTGAGGGCCAGATCTCTTCCCTTGAGTGAGAACCAGCTGGATTCTCCCATTCTGTAATATGGTGCCACCAACTCCTAACTCTTCGTCAGTGGTCCAGAAAATTACTATGGTCAAAAGTAGCCACCAAGGCTTCTAAATAGATGAGGGTGGCCATGCTTTTTCCCTCCAAGTCCTCCCACAAGTTATCTGTGAGGGCAACTAAGGTGATTTCAATTCCACTTCTGACTGCCATGGATCCAGATAATTCCTTCTTCTAGGATTCCCTGTAACTGTCACCCCAACACTTTCTCCACAACCTTCCCCCTCAGAGGAGAGGTTGGATATAGGATGATTTTTGTCCAATACAAGTGGATTGAAGGCAAGCCTCTAAAGCTTTCAAGGTTGCTGGTATCACCCCCTTCTACAAGGAGGCATTGACTATTGCCTAGATCCTCCTACCTTGTTCCCTCCCTGGCTACGTTAATCACCCAGGAGCGGCAGAGATGAAACGCACAGGTGATAGAACTAAGGTTACAAAGAACCCTGTCCACATCACAGACGCAAAAACCTCCCAGTTGACATATACCATGAGACATTATTTCTGCCATTGTATGCGAACCTATACACCTGGCTCTGAACTTAGAACAAATATGAGCAATTTTATCTACCATGTGATCAGCAGGCAGTCACACTTATTGACTCTTCCAGTCCACTTTTCCCTAGAAGTGAATGGGTCGCTTTAAACAACACACCTGATGCAACAAGAGTGGATAAATAATTCCTCTTTGCCACCCTTATTGCCTCAGAATAGGTTTGAATTTGATCTTGTATTCATATCCACTCATACTCGCCTCTTGTCTTTTGCCAGTGTCACTCCAGGTGTTTCTTCACCCACTTCATTTCCTGGAACTTCTCAAAGAACAAAGAACCACCCAGGGTTAATGGGTGCAGAGAAGCTACTTAGGAGCAAACCTACCTAGTGCCCTGCATATTCCAGATCTAATTAGGAGTTCAGAACTGCCTTCTAGATCATTGAGAAAATTGCCAAGTGCTGTCTGGAAAGCTCTGGATTCATCAGATGCCTGGTGCAGGCCATCCAAATTGGTCTACCTGCCCTATGAAGGCTACAGGTCCTGCTCAATCTGATGATCAGATTAGAAGAAACTGATTTATCCGTGAAAAGGAATTGATGGAAATATTCCCTATCAGATCACATTGCACCTGCTCCATGGGCAATGTTTGGCCAGCTCTGTGGATTGGACTCATGGTGACCCGGAACAAATGAGGTGGCCATAAATTCTTGAGCCACCTCCAACCCTGGAGGGGGAGGTTAAAATCATTAAAGGCTAACAGACTGAATGAATTTATAAACACCCCTGCAATAAGATCAAATAGCTTGGATGCTGCTATACACCTGGGAGGAAAGTACAAGAATAGCCACCCCAGCTTGTCCCTCAAGCCTCACCTCACAAATATAAGCTCATACCCAGCTATCTGCAAAACTGTGCTCCTCACAGCTTCCAGGGTTTCAGGGGTCATGACTGATCCACAACCCAAAAACTGGATGGATAGATAAATCTCAGTGAAAGATATTCTCCTCTCCTTGTCCAACCAGATTTCAGTGATACATGCAGATATGCCCTCTCACCCACAATTTCATGGAGGATGAGGTTGAATTTATAACAGATGTAATAGGCAGACCTGGAATTCAAAAATAGCTTACAGAGATGTGGGATTAGAGGCCTTGACTGACACCAGATTTCCCATCTCACTTTCCCTGGAATGAGCCAACCCCCACATCTCCAATATACTTCCCCTTGCCCATCACTGCAATTACCCTCCCTGATTTCTCCCCCTTGGCTGATTAAGCTCCTCTCTTGCAATCACCCTGGCCTGCTGGACAATCACATGTTTCAGCAAGATCACTGCACTTGAGAGCTATATTCAATTAATACACAAACTCAGACCTAATCCCAGATAGTCTGTTCCCAATTACCTTCCTCTATCTCCATCCATCTCTTTCCTCCCTCCTGTTCCCCACCTGGCTGTCACCCAGTCTAGGGACTATGGGCAGGGCAGAGTGCCCCCCAGTTGTTCTTTCACTTCAAGGGAGGTGAAGAGTGCCCTCCTCTCCAGTTCTAAGTCTCTCATTCAGGATAAAGGTTAGTGACATCTTTTCTCTTTTGGAGAGTGGGCTGTTTGTCTGCTCTCCTCCAACTTTGTCCATGGTTCCATAAAATTCACCCTGGACAACACTGGATCAAGTTGGTATTCTTCATCCATTCAAATTTACAACACATCTTCCATAAGCTAGATGGCCAGCTAGTCCACTTGGGATACAGAGCCAGTTACTCCACACCATCTTCTCTTCTTTTCCTCCTTCCTTCATTCTGAAGTACTTCCCAACTTTCTTTTCTCTTTCTTTCTTCCTCTTCCTGCACCTTTGGGTCCAGGGTCCAGACCCAGCAATAGCTACTCTAGCTGTTGGCATAATCTCTGCTGCTCTTCCACATACTCTCCTTAGTCCTGAGTGTGCAAGGGACAATGGCTTCTGAGGCTTACACCCTTGCCCTTAAGTAAACTCCAGCAACCACCCCACATCAATCTTTGAGCCCAGCTGAGACTCCAGCTTATGGTCCATACCTTCTTTGTAAAATGTAGGGTCTAAGGGCACTGACTGAACAAGCTTCACAATGTAAGAGCTGATTCCATTCCCTTCCTTTTCTTCCATTGTTCTGAGCTAGTTATTTTTCAACTCCAACCCAGCCCACCAACTTCATTTCTTTTTCTTATCTTCTTCCTCTTTCTCGCTTCCAAAATATAGCTTGCTATAACTCCTACTATTCCACCCAAACTGGCACAGATTTGCTAACACACCAGTTTCTCAGGCGCCATCTTGCATTATTGTCTCTTGCAATTGGAAAACAAACAACTGGAATGAAAAGAAGAAAACCCAGAACAGCTCCTAACCGTGAAAAGGTCATTCACTTCTACAATAAAGCAAAGAAAGCAAATTTTGACAAGATACACAACGAATCTGTATACAGCAGCTTTCCCCAATCTGATGCCTTGTAGATGTGTTGGATCTGCAGTTCTGAGAGCTCTGGGCCAATATTTATGGAGGGCACCAAGCTGAGTAAAGCTGACTATTTTTATGAAAACTTTCCATCCTCCTGGGCAACTATTGATATACATGAATCAAATGAAGCCCCCCCCGCCAATGTATAAAGTGAATTTTGCAATGAATCATTTTTAGCTAAGGTAGTTTTGAAGGCAGTAATATATGGTTCTTTTTCTCTTTCACACATAACACATAATATTTTTGCATAGGTCTCGGATCTCAGGGAGATGGGCTAGTCATGAAAAAGAAGGGAATTTTCTGTGATATCCACCCTACCAACTTCCTTGAAACCTCCATTACACCTACATGCACTTTCCAGTTATCTACATATTTCTCCCTCCTAAAATATGGTCTGGTATTATGGCAAAGAACAATTTATCCTAGAAGACATATGAATATGTACTACTTATTTCACTACATCAGTGTCTGCAGGTCCCTCCCTCCCTCCTTCTCTTCCTTCCTTTCTTCCTTCCCTTTCCTTCATTTCCCGTGCAGAAATATGCAGATGCAGATGAACAATACCACTTCTTTCTGAGCCTCTTGAGCATTGAGACACAATTGGGCTAGACTATGAGCTAAGTGCCTCTGATGCAACCTTGTGGGTTTTAACCCACATAGTCAGAATGATGCTAAGTGAGAGAAGATCTGGGCTAAGGCCTGTCCCTGCTATGCAGTCCTATGAGATCTAGAGGGATCTGTACCTATCACTGGGTCAGGTCAAGCCCTAACCTATTTTAATTCAAGTCAGCTGGTACACAAAAGCAAGCTTTGCTCTTTCAAATTGATTTCTCAAATAAACTTGCCTTGAGCTAGAAAATTTCAGGGACGGATATGTGTGGGACAGATAGATGTGGGAAATATCATGCAGTTTAACATTAAACATCTAAACGTCTGTGGTGCACTTGACCAGTCCTGCTCCCTTGGATATCCTTGTATTATTTAATGAATGCAAACAAGGGAGTCTGGTAGCAATATGCACTCTTATCCAAATCCTGGTGCATAAACGTTATTGCCATTAGGTACATACTTCAAAAGGCTCATTTGGCTATTTCAGAGATGCAAATCCAAATCCAGAGGCAATCTGGATTTCCTTTAACTGAGCAGACTAACTCTTCTTTGCCGAGGATACTGTGTTGCCAATCATTGACTCATGTTTCTTCCTTGCCCAAGCATTTGCAATGCAAACTTGTTTTAGATCCAAGTGGTTACAAAGGGAGGAAAAGCAGCCCATGCTGAGCTTGAAATTACATTTTGCATTACCCTCGGAATAGATGTTTTCTCCAAATTCCAATGTTTAAAGTCAAAAAAGTGCTAGCTAAGACATCAAACAATTCTGTGATCTTAATTCTTTACTGCTGCTACAATGCCTCAAATAATTTAGGGCAGTGTTGCCCAAACTTGGCCACTTTAAGTTGAGTGGACTTAAATTCTGGAACTCCCAGAATTCCCCAGCCAGCCATGAAGTCCACTCATCTTAAAGTGGCCAAGTTTGGACAACACTGATTTAGGGGATGATTTGAATGTGGCAGAAGCCTGTTTTTGGAAAGCACTGAGGTTTTGTCCTGGTTAAACTACTTATTTATTCATTCAATACCTACTTTTTGTTACCCAGCATGCTGTACATAGCAAAGTCTATAAATACACAGTGATAAAAATATTGAAAATATTTCTCCACAGTATCTTTGGAAGTTGATGAAGCTTGGCCTGGACGTGAAAGTTGGTGCCAATAAACTTTGGTAATTGTTAAGTTAAATATTGTGAATATAAAAACATAATATAACTATTTAAGCCTTTCTAGTGCATTACAATGTATTTTGCATTTTTCCTTTTGGTTTCCTCAATTAAAAGCAAATCAATGGGTCCCTTTGACATTTAAAGTTCAAATGATCATAAAAAAACCTATCCCATCTATAAAAGCACAATACAACTATTATTAATAAAACATTTTAATAGCATATTACTACATATTTTGCTTTTATCCTTACCACTCCCTGAATTCAGTTTACCTTTAAACTTCAAATAAAAGAATTGTTGTAAACTTACATATCAGATTTCACTGTGGTGGGTTTGCGTTCAGGGGAGATTTCACAAAGAACCTGCCATCCCACAATATATTTGGCAGCCCTTTTCTCCCGCTTCAACTATGTGGAAGTGAAGCTTATGTTTGAACCTAAAACACACCACAGTGTCTTGAACATTTGCATCAACTTCTCTTCCAGGATCTCAGAGCCTCTCATATAGACTCTGCGCTGCTCCTGGATCAGCTCTGGACCTGCTTGTTCATATGATGTCAGCTTGTTCTGAGGAGTGAGTCAGGATGACCCTGACTTTGTACTTGTTTTTCTGAAGCTGGATTTTTTTTTCTTTCTTTCAGTACTGGCGCTTTGGGGCATTCAGCTTTTGTATTGGATTTACCCTTGCTCCATCATGCCTCCTGGGTCCTGGGTGCCAACAAGTGGTGACTCTTATTGTGACTTAACCACACTAAGGAAGGAACGTAAGTGATCTCAGCAGCAAACTCAATCTTAATCCCTGTAGTCACATCAGAACCAGTTGCACCATCTCTATAAAAAAAAATGCCTGGCTGGATATTTTTTGCTACATCTATAAGGAAACCGCACCAACTTCTTACTTTCCTCTTGCTTACAGTGTTGAACCTGTGACTCGTTATTCTATTCCCACTCCCAGCTCCCCTATAGATTCAGATGTATAGATGACACTCTGCAACCACGAGACCAGCTATTTGAAAAGTACCTATTTGCAAAAGTGTAGCCATGCTCTACTTGTGGCTGGAAACAAAGAAAAAAAGGTCAGTGTCTTCCTTCTTCAAAAAAAGATATGTCATAAAAAGAATACGATCACACATTTAAATCAACTAAAGGTCTTACTTTGCTTAACCTATGATCTCACTGCTTAATTCAGGTGGTTAAAAACCAGCTTACACTCCTGAGAAATTAGCAGCTCTGTGGGTCTTTGGGGAAGGCAGCTCATAGTTTGTGGGACAACAATTAAGATTGTCCGTGGAGTCTTCAGACGTGATGCGTGCCATGTGTAGCACAGTTGTAGCAACATGATTTGTAATTGATCTATAAGATCTCAGAAAGAGGTAAGACTAAAGTTAGCCCACCCTTTGAGGGATCAATGAGACATTTTAAAATGAAAATAGAACACACCAAACTCCATGAAGCCTCATGCTCGCTTTCTTCTCCCCTTTTTGGGTAAGGGAATTCTGACCCATATATTGGCACATCCAAGGAAGAAACCTGTAAAGCAACAACAAGATGCAAGCAAGATAGTAGTTTATTAAAAGATCCATAGGGAATCCAGGCTTATCTGTTCAAGTCAAAGTTGGACAGCTTATCCCTTTATTTCTATCTTGTGACCACAAGTTTTATCCATCTCTTTAAGCTAAGATGTCAGGGTAAACTGTTGGCTGTGGTTAGAAGTGGAAAGTGGAAAAGTGGAAAAAGACATCAAAGTAAAATGGCTTTCTGAAAGTCGATTAGCAGCCTGCAGAAGCAAATGAAACAATGATGGAAGCAAAATTAACCACATTATCTGAATAGTTCATCATGGTCTGTGCACTAGAGTAATGATGTCTTCAAGAGTCATGTCTAGACTTTGAATAGTCCTCAGTAACTAGTCATGAACTACATGTGGTCGTGGTTTATTTCACAGAATAATAGGATGCATGCAGGTAATCTCTGCTCTACCAGTTAATGTTTCTGTTTCAGCTGCTGCTCTGGAACTAAATTTTGAGCAAACGTATTGAAATCAGTTCAGACCTGTTAACCTTCATTGATTTCAGTCTCTTTATCCTAAGAATGACTAACTCTGGATCCAAGCCATTATACAATTACATGGCTTGCGTTTTACATTATGATTTGATATTTTGTGTTTTATTATGTTGTGGGTCATTTTAAGAGGATAATTAAAATAATAAATGATTCAATTATCTTTTTGTCTCTTTTGTCATCTCTGTGTGCCATCAGATCCTATGTAGGTCTTCCTGTGGTTATTGCAAAATTGGAACTAAATTTAAAAAAGATTGACTTTATATGTATGCATTTCATACAATACAGGTCAAAAATTTGATGCAGTATGTCACAAAAAATATATAAGAGATGGTGATGGAGAGGGTACCTCAAAGTGACATCATGAAGTGGTTGGCTTAGCTATTTCTGTTTTAAAAAATGAGCAGGAAAGTTAGACAAGTTGGGTGCTGCAATGGCACAAAGGAGCAAAGGAAGGAGAGACTGTTATAATGATCAGAGAATAATATAACACTTCCTAGGAACTGGGACATGCTTGACCAGTTGCTAATAGATGTATCTAGCCTTAGACGCAATTTCTTCCAGTAAACTCTGCAATTATGCTGATTAGAAGTACATACTGGCCATCCCTGGTTACAGGAGCTCTGAGTTACGTAAAGCCGCCCTGTTTGCCCATGTGGAAATGAAGGCAGCCAGGTTTTCACATGTGCAAATCAACAACTGCCAGGTTTGCACATAAGTGTGTGGCACACAACCCAATGTGTGTAAAAGTCAGCTAACAGAAGGGTTCCTAGGACAGAACCCTTGTGTAAGTAACCTGGGGATCACCTGTTTATTAAATTAATTGAATGCAAATATATCTGTCAATAGCAACATGAATCATGGGGCTGGTAAGGTTAACATCTTGAGTCTGTTACCCCTTGAAGAGATACAAGGTGATGACACATGTATGGGGCAGCCCTCTTATAGAGGGAATTGTCACTCTTCAGCACAAAGAAGGTATATATCACTTAGCCACTAGTCTACTGAATGGACAACTTTTAAAATTCTAACAAATCTTTATGAATCTAAACAATATATTTTGGGGCCTTATGGAGAGTTCCTGTGAAAGCTTGAAACTAATTTGTAGAACTTCAACTGGCCTAATATTAATTCAGTGTGGATATCTTTTTCTTCCTGTTTTTGTTTTTTATCTGACTTGGAAGTTATTTAGTATTATCGAAGAAGCCATAGTGCCGGAATATGTTCTATAACCAATTTAATTGAAGAAATATTTCAATTAAACGAATACAGCAAGATTGATCCTAGACCCTGGTTCTTACTAAAATTGTATAGTTTTAGAAGGTATCCAGAAGACATTGACAAGATTACCATCAGCTCCTACATAGTGTTGATTTAATGACAGAATGTAGTAGGATACTAGTTATATGAAATAATGCTTGTATCTAGGCATTCTTGGTGGATCAAATTCAGTGTGTTTTAGTGGATTCTGACACTGGCAGTTCTCATGGACTCTCTCTCTCTCTCTCTCTCTATGTGTTAAACCATTGATAATATATATATATGGGGATGTCTCCCTCTAGTGGTAGGTCTCTTTTCAATAGATATACTACCATGTTGGCAGTTTTAAGAATGACAGTGTTTTTCTTACTACTACTGTAGCATGTAGCTTTGGGAAGAATGTTTCAGCTACTAAGATACATGGGATATCCATGCGTGTGAAGCAATACTTTATTAAAATAGCAAATGATATATAATACATACCCTAAGGTAATAGTTCACAAGATGCAACTTGCAATGAATAGTTGCCTGTTAAATGGGATGTCTCATTGCATTTCACGTTAGCATATCACATGAATTGGCAGGATGCATGGCTGCTGTAATGTCACCAGGATTTTTCAAGATCACAGAAGGGACAGGAAGTGGCTCATGCATTTCTAAGGCTAATGTGGTAGAATGGTTAAAAGGCAGGGCAACATATCTGGAATTCCTTGGTTCATCTCTTGCCTTAACTGTGAACTCACTAGAGCAGTGTTTTCAACCTTGGTAACTTTAAGATATGTGGACTTCAACTGGCTGGGGAATTCTGGGAGCTGAAGTCCACATATCTTAAAGTTGCTAAGGCTGAGAAACACGGCACAAGAGGGTCTTTGACAAGGATGACAGCTCTTCTCATGGAGACTTTGATGGGTTGTTGCTGCCGGTCAGGTTTGATGGATCAATGGGCAATTCAAGGAAGCTGCCTACATTCCTTGAACGTATCCCATCTTCCCTTAGTCAGATAAATATTTTGAAATGAAAAATACCAAAGACTGCAAAGACCATCTGATTAGCTGGGGGGGGGGGAGACTTTTGGAGCCTCAGAATAGATTGAATTGATACAGATCAGTCCAGAGATCATATGTTCCAATTTTATACACAAATCAGGAACAAAATTTAAAACCCAAATCAACAAAACACTAAACTCCATTCTTCGATAGCCTAGCACGGGGAAAACACACATGTCTATAAGTTTTTCTTTTTTAGCAGGATGGAATATTTGCAAGAAAGCCTGGGGTTATATGAGGTAACACAAATGTGCCAAATTTCAGAAATGGGTGCATGGATTTTCTGAGTATGCTCCCTTTAAATATGATTTTGTGCTTCCTGTAACTTGGAAGTTTAGGAACAGAATGCAATGAAATTTGCAGAGACAGTTCACCTTGTGATGGTTCCAGGAAAAATAATGGTTCCTTAAAAATGTCATAATTCTTTGAACGTGGGAATGTTGTTTGTCAGAGGATGGGCAGAAATATAAAAGATCAATTTATTGATCATGTATCTTTTCCTGATGCTAGAGCCAGATATATTTGCATGAGGAACACAATGGAGTTAATGCTTTCTCCTTTCTGTCTTTCTCTCTTAACATATTAATCTTTTCATCCTTATCGATGTTTCAAAAATTTATCTATTTCCAGGTGTTGAAGAATTCTGCACTCCCACCTTATGAATATTCTGTGAATCTGCTCCCCCCCCAACATTATTATTAACAAAGAAGTTGGAAACTTTTGGGAGACAATCTTTATGCAGCCTAAGTTCCTACCAGCTTCCAGTTTTGCTGTACATTAGGCCTAACTGGACTTTGGGATTCCATAGAGTCCAATAAAACAATGTTGAAGATTAAAATAAACTTTCTAGTAGAACAATCAGACCAACAGAAGAGAGAACACATGATAGATTACCTGTTTAGTCAAATGCAGTTGATTCCAATTGTTACCAGAAATGACTGAAAACTAGATAACTAATTACATAATAATATATCTAATTACTACGAGGTGATATGAATTCATTTTGTTCTTTTCTTTTTTCATAAATGGGCTTTTGAAATAAGTATACATTTGATTTATTCACATGTGCCTCTATATATCAGCACAATAAGCACAAAGAAAACGAATAATACTTAATCATGTGTATTGTTAATTAGCTTTAACAACTATTGGTGTTAAAAGCCTCTGCCCTCATTCTCTGGAACAACATGATTTGAGTGTGCAATGTAGCTGACTAAAAGGCAAAGGTAATTAAAAGCAGGAGAGTGTGCACTCCCTGTGTTTTGAACTTGAAATATCTTCCACCAAAAACAAGCATTAGGTTGGATAAAATTCTAAGGTATCTAACAAAGGACTTTTTGAGCATAGTGAGCATCCTAACTTTATAGTGGACAGCATACAGTACAGTGGTACCTTGGTTCACAAACTTAATTCGTTCCACGATTCTGGTCGTGAACCGAATTGGTCATGAACCAAATCAAATTTTCCCATAAGGTTCAATGTAAATACGGTTAATCCGTTCTGAACCATATGTATTTTTTTAAAAAAACCACAAAAATATGAAACAAAGTACAGTACAGTACAGTACAGTATTGTCAGGCCTAGCCCAAGGAACTCCAGGAGACCATGTAGATTCAGTTCACCAATGTTTATTAGCTACAACCTCTAGCAAGAATCTCAGTTCCCAAAGTCAGCCAGTCAAAACAGAGTGAATTCCTCAGGGAGGTGCCAGCCTCATCCTCTTATTTCTTCCTCGCCCCTCAGGAGACGAAAGAGCATGTTTCCCTCCCTGAGTGTGGCCTTCATAATTCCATTCCATCACAAGTATGAAGAGAGAGAACACTAACCTTGCTTGAGGCGACTTCTGGCGTGGAGGACAGGAAGGCGGGTGGGGAGGCGGTTATTGTTTCCTCCTCGCCTACAGGAAGCCACGACCACGTGTCAGAGCAGGGAAGATGGCCGCGGGTTGTGTTCATCACCCGATGCGGAGTTCGCGAACGGAAGCAAAATTTTGCGAACGGTGCTGTTCGTGAACCGAATTGTTCATGAACAGAAGCGTTCGTGAAGCGAGGTATTAATGTATATATACTCCTAGTTCTTTATTTTTTTTTCTAAAGAGGTCTTGAAAACCCAGCAGGAGGTTACCGCGAGATGCCCAGAGCAGCTGTTCTTGCCTGTCCTGTGATGAGGTTTAACTTGAGACTAGGGATTGAAAACAAGATATTTATTGTAATTTTTAATATGCTCTGCTCTGCTTGCTATCTTAGAAGACAATGTATTTTGCAATTTGAGCATTGCAAAACAAATTCTTTTGCAATTGCTGTTGTAATTGCATGGGTTTCCCCTTTCTTTATCAGACTAATAAGGTTGCACATGGGATGGAATTCTTCACCCAAGGATGGGGGCCCCGGCCCACGTGACTTCGCCTTGTATCTCTCCCAAACCTCCATAGGTTGCTTCCTTCTTCTGCTTAACTTGGAAAGTCATTTTAAATTGTAATGGAATCAGAATATAATGTCTGAAATACTGGTTCAAAAGATTTCCCCCAGGTCTTTGGCAAGGATGACTGATGCCCCTTTCTTCTTTTTGTTCCCCTCCGGGTTTGTTTTCTTTGCCATTGTTGCTCTGCTTTGTGTTTCTTTGTATTGACTTTTGTTCTTGAATGTTTTGAACAATTGTAAACCATCCGGAGTTGCTGGGAGTTGGGTGGCATATAAATTTAATAAATTATTATGGTTGGTCACAGTCAGCCAGATGTTTAGACTGGATTTGGCATTTTTATTCACGTATCGAGTCCTTCCCAAGGACCTGGGATAGGCAGATGTTGTTTGATGGTGTTAAAGGATATAAGGTGTTCCAAGTAAAACTGCCTTTTGTAATTGACTGATGGTGATTTTGTCAATGCTGATGGTCTTCAAGTGGTACTCCAGATGTTTTGGGATTGTACCTAAGGCACCTGTTACTACTAGTACTATCTTTGCTTTCTTTTGCCACAGTCGTTCTGCTTCTATTTAGAGGTCTTCATAATTTGTGATTTTCTCCAGTTCTTCCTCTTCTACTCTGCTGTTTCCAGGTATTGCAATGTCCACTATCCAGACTTTTTTGTCTTTCTTATCAACAATTGTTAAGTCTGGGGTGTTGTGTGGCAGGTGCTTGTCTGTTGAATTCTAAAGTGGAGTCCTTGGGGTTCTCTGAGCTTGGTTCTTTTCTTGAAATGTTTCATTACCCGGCTAGGTAACATCTTCAGTGATGTTTAGAATTCAGTGAATTCTAAAGTCCCAGAGCACTTTAGCTTCTTCATTTTCTATTACTTTGTCTGTTTTGTGGTCCCACCAGTTCTTGCTTGCAGACAGATGGTATTTCTTGCAGATATTCCAGTGCACCATTGTTGCTGCTTTGTCATGCCGTTGTTTGTAGTCAGTCTGTGTGATCTTCTTACAGCAGCTAACTAGGTGGTCCACTGTTTTTTCAGGTTCTTTGCAGAGACAGCATTTGCTGTCTGTTGCTGTCCTCTCAATTCTGGCTTTATATGCATTTGTTCTTAAGGCTTGGTCTTGTTTAACCAGAATTAGCCTCTCTGTCTCTTTCTTCACCTTTCCTGTCCTTAGCCATTGGCAGGTCCTGTTGTTATCTGATTTGCCTACTTTTTTGGGGGGGGGGGTATATTGGCCATGTATACTTTGCCTTGCCATATCTCTTTTCTATTCTTCATTTGGTCTTTCTTGTAGACCAGTTTGGTCTCTTCAGTATTCAGTAAGCCTTCATGGTGTATTAGCTTCAGTGCATCTTCTTCACTGTCCTTCAGATATTCTTCCGATGCCCTTTTTCTTCTTCAGCTGTCTGGTGTATTTGTAACATTCCACACCCACCTATGCTCCTTGGTAAGTAGAGTCTGTCAACATGGCTGCATGGATGAAGGGCATGATTCACTGTCATTATTTTTCTGGTCTTCCTATCCAGGCTTTTAGTTCAGCTTGAGTCCAGTCGACTATTCCAGCTGTGTATCTGATGACTGGAATTGCCCAGGTGTTAATTGCCTTGATGGTATTTCTTCCACTGAGTTTGGAGTTTAAGGTCTTCTTCATTCTCATGATATATTTAGTACTAACCTTCTTCTAGACTTCAATGTGCTTGATGTCAGCTTGAAGGATGCCCAGGTATTTGTAGTGATCTTCTTCATCCAGACTCTTGATGTTTCCATAGGGCATCTTGATACCTTCAGTTTTCACTATTTTTCCCCTGTTGATGGTAAGGGAGGCACAGTTGTACGGTCCAAACTCCATTGCAATATCTTGGCTGTATATTCGGACAGCAATTCTATTTCAGATGGTGTTTTTCCATACAGCTTCAGATCGTTTGGATAAAGGTGGCATAGCCTGGCAGAGGTTTTTGATGTTTGATAGCCATGGCCTGACTTGTTCAATATTGTTGACAGAGGAATCAATGCAATGACAAACAGTAGTGGTGATAGTGAGTCTCCTTGAAAGATCCTTCTCTTGATATTAACCTCTCTCACTCTATCACCATTGACCAGCAACTGTGTCTTCCATTATGCCATTGATCTTTGCACAAAGCTTCTGATGTTTCTACTGATTCCTGTTATTTCTAGGCAGTTGATTATCCAATTATGTGGCACAGAGTTGAATGGATAATCAAATACCTAGAAATAACAGGAGTCAGTAGAAACATCAGAAGTTTTGTGCAAAAATCAATGGCACAATGGAAGACACAGTCGTCAGTCAATGGTGTTAATCTATTATTATTGTTGGTCGCACAGTCAGCCAGATGTTTAGACTGGATGATGATGATGATTTAGATATCAACATATTTTAAGGTTTGGGGATTCTGACATAGGATATATCTATAGTATGGCTTTGGTGTCACTCCCACATCAGCACTTACCCTTGTGTTCACTTGTCCTCCTTGGACAGTAGAACTCATTTTCTTCCAGCTGTGCTGCAGCTTAGCAAAAAAGGCAAAATTTCTGGTTTGTGATTTGAGATACTGAAGCTCTATGAAGCTAAAAATTAAATGTTTTTCAATACATGGCAATTCTTGTTTCCTCCTACCTCCTAGGACCTGAACCTGGAGCTTTCTAATAAATTGAATAAGCAATGAACCTAATCTTAACCATTCTAGTCAATGTCTAGTCAGTTTCACAACCCCTGTAAAACTGGGTTTCCCTATTTAGATAAGCAGCATGCATTGAACTTTTGCCTCATTCTTACTCCTACCTTCTAGCCACAAACAAGTTACTAATCTCTTTCTTTTTCACATACACATATCAAGGCTCTACTTCGAAACCTACATCTATGGCTGCAACTATTGGCGAAAAAAATGGCTATAAAACTATAGTGTTATTCCATCTTACAACTTTCAGTAGGATTTACATGCTGAAAACATTTGCAACCATCAGCTTTCTCCTTGTACTAACAACTGATATATTTTGAAAAATAGACAAATGTGCATAGTCTATACTGAAAACCTGGGCTGGGGAAGTGTATTTATTTTCTCCATTTCTGTGCTATGCGGGGTGAAGGAATAGTTACTTCTCCTAGATCTGCCATAGTTCGGGGAAGCAGGGCATGGGTGGAATGATCTGCACTCTCTTTTTGATTGGCTTATGGTCTTTCCTGGTTGTTCTCAGTGTTCTGGGGTTAGTGGGAGTGAAAACAGTTGCAGGGATGGCTTCAAAACTGGAGAGTGGAAAGTGCACAATGTATGAGTATCCACAGATTTTTATAATCAAACTTTGGTTTTTATAGGGTGAAAAAAGTCTCAGTGCTTAGTCTAAATTATGCTGCAGAATCGATTCTTTGACTCGTCCTGCTGTACCTCCTTTGGAGTCCAAAACATCTGGCATGCAATAGAAGCTTTTGTGGGTCAGGCTGGACCTTAATTTTATTTTACTGTATACTAAAACAGGCACTCACAAGCTATTGTGTCTACTCTTGGTGGATGTCAGAAGGCACAAGTTAATCTCTATTATAACATTTCACTGTAAATTTGTAATAAATTTGGTACTTAATAGAAAATTATATTCCACAAGACATTTTACAATAAACAATTAAACTGTGTAGTTGTTTGGACTGATAAGGGAAATGTTGAGAATGTCGGCTTAGTGTGATGTGACTCAGCTAGTGATAAACAACCCTTTTTATTTCAAAAAGTCAGCTTGATTTATGCAACAGTGCTTAATATTCTACAATAGTCTAGCAAATGGAATGATTAAAATACTTTTGAAAACCATACTGTCAATCATGACATAATCTATTTTATTACCTCTATGGTGGTAGGTGAGGGGATCCTATCAATGCTAGAACACCAAGTAAGATTAATGACATGTTAATTTTATGGATGGATTTTAAAAGGACAATGAGCAACAACCTTTATCTTGCCCAAACCAGTGATTTATGCAATGAGTTGATATTTTGCTTCAAACTAGAATTTATTAAATTATATTTTCTCATTGAAATATATAGGTTGCCTATAGAAAACATGTAGCGGGTAAAATAACAGAGTCTAGTGGTAGCTGAAAAGATCATTGATTGAAACATATGATGCCACAGTTCTGTATAAAAACCTACCACAGTTCTGAGACATATTGAATGATATGATAGATATGATTGATTGCTTTGTCTCTTGGAATTCAATGGGAAACAAACATCATGAACAATGTGATTGGTATTTTCATTAAGTTCTTCCTCTGGTTTTCTGATTCAGGTGAACACACAATGGACAAGCAAAGAATTTAACTGGCTTGTTTGTACAGCTCCATTATCAATGAAGAGGCATTTCCTTTTATAGATAATACCGAAGGAAGTTTCTTCACTAGAGATCAAGGTAGAGGTTAAGTTTTCTTTGAGCTGAGTTCAACTCCTGAACTTCACAGATACATCTATGTAGTATTCTTGGCAACAGTGGGCAAGTGGTTTGCCACTACTACCTTCTGTTGTTGCTGCTGCTGCTGCTGTAACAACAACAACAACAACAATAATGATTTTCAGTCTAGCCTTCACCCCTGGAATTTTTGAGTGATCTTCCATCAAGTACTAGCTAGATCCAACCCCATTTAGCTTTTCAAGATCAGGGCAGGGCCAATGCAATAGAAATGGACATAAGATCAGTTCGGTTGTTTCTACGTATTTTCCTCAGAATAGTGGTCTTGGAGAAGATGGATTTTATCTCCCATCTCCGAACAAGAAGTTCTTAGCCCCTACCTAGAATAAGCAATGGTGGTGGCAGTTGATGGGTGTTATCGTTGGAAATTACCAGCTTAGGAAAGGCTGACCTACACCGTGACCTGTATACGGGAAAACATGCATGTATTCAACTGCAGAAATAATTGCACACATAGTGATTTGAGGAAATTGGAACAACAGACACAGATTGTCTATGTTCTGTTTATTTGGGAGCTTAAATATTCAAGGAAGACCTGCTTTGTAGATTTACCTGAAAGCAATGGGCCAAATTTAAAATACAGAATGAAACATAATTGATGATAGAAGAATCAAGTGAACCTCACTGCAGGAGTTGACAGACCTGTGGCTATTATTCCAGCACAGAATGTACTAGGAAAGTAAGGATTACCACAGTTTTCCATAAAATTAAAACTAATATCCAATTACCTCTTGGACTGATGAGTAAGTTCAGATGATCTGTCTACATTTTACTTTTCCAGGCCTTTTAAAATCCATTTTAGAGTTCTTGGATTGTTGCTGTTTTACGGCTCCATGTTACAGATTTGCATATTGCATGTATTGCTATTATTGCTGGTGCTGCAGATAATCTTATTGTCCTGCCTTTTGTTCCGCTTTATCTTTTTAAGACTATGTTTTAATTATACTTTGCCCAGAGAACTATGGTTATGGGGTGATCTAGAAATACAATAAACAGAAAAAAGAAGTATTCTGAACAGGGCTTTAACTATTTGTCATTTGAGGGCTGTGGCTTGTTTTTATTTTGTTTGCCTTCTCTATTTTTTTTTTTAGAACTTCGGTGTTCGAGAAAGCTTGAAAAGCTTTCACTAGCCAGTCTGGGTCTCCTGTATCTGGGCTGCAAAATTCCAGATGTGTGCTAGATGGTAGCCGAGAGTTTGACTCTAGTGTAATAACAGAACTCTCAGTGTTGCTATTGTGCAGTAGCAAAGAGCTAAGATGCTTTTTCATGTAATTTTTAAAAAGTTAAACTGAAAGGTGTTTTTATCTCTTCTATAAGTGGTGGAAACTCAGCCTTATCCTTAACCTTTTCCTTCTGTGGCCTATAGCAATGCCTGGGACTGTATGGGATGTTCATGAAGCTCAGACTTCAGAATTTAGTGACGAACACCAACAATTCCTTGAGTGTTTTGTCACATCCAATATACTGATGCTGCATATTGTCCACATCATTGCCCATTCATGGCTTTGTGGTGGCATAACGCATCCGGTCAGGTTGTGAATCTTCAAGTGGTAAAGTAATGACACACAACTCTTTCACCACATTTTGACATGAAGCATTCATTTAATATATACACCACCTCAACATGGTGAATTGATTCCAAGATTTTAAATCTTATTTTAATCAATTAACTTGCTGTCTGAATAAAGCTTTCCCACCAAGGCAATCAAGGCAAATTACAATTATGTCATTTGTTGTCCCACAAATAACATGCAAATGTGGAGGGAAAAGAAATATAAGTAAATTTGGATACTAATCTTACATACATATTGGAATTATAGTAACAGAGAAACAGTTCTGGGAGAAGAAGAGGCATATGCCTCCCTCAGGTATATTGTGGAATAATAAGTTGCAAAATTAACAATTAATTAATTAATTAACATCCTCCCTTTCCCTCTGAATTATGTTAGCCAACAGGGCTAACAATGACAATAAAACTAAAATGTTATGTTTAATATAAAGTTAATAAAATTAATAAACTAATTATTAAACACATTATTAATTAACTATTAATTACATCCTTAATTATAATTATTGATTACATTTATTATGAATTAACATCCTCTCCTTCCCCTTGTACTGTATGCATAAAAACAGAATGTTATCTTTAATATAAAATTAATAAAATTAATTAACTAATTATTAAAAGTATTAGTTATGAAAATAAATGCCATTCATATGCAATATTAAAATAATTATTTCAAAAGAATTCAAGAGACAAATCTTAACTTATTTTCTAAAGAGAGAGAATGATGGGCCAGAGGGTCTCAGAAGGTTTTCTACTATGTGCCTGGAAAAATTAGCTCCTGAAACCTGGAGGATCTTTATTTATAATTTAATGATAAGAATGCCTGGAACTGTTAGGCCTGCATTTTAAAAAATGGAAAAGGAATCAGTGAGCAAAAGCTGAGTGAATAGCTATTGACCCTGGAAACAGGGTGGAGAGCTCCTCTGTGTCCAAGCTGTTGCTGGATTCAAAGTCCATTTTAAACTCTTTGTTCCATCTCTCAGTTCTTTAGAATCCCTTTTAAAAAGCCCCAGAAATTAATCAGAGGACTTTTTAGTGCTTATCTAAGGTGGGAAATGGACAAGTGTTTCTGCAGTGAAAGAAGGAACACTTGCCAAGAGAGGTGGAGAAAAGCATGACAAATAGTTCATTGTCAGTTTCTTGTGAATTTCTGACAGCTTCCCCGAAAAATTGGGCGTGTCCTTTCCGCTCTCTCTCTCTCCCTCCCTCCCTCCCTCAGCTTCTTTGTGACTATTGTTTGTTCCCCAAAATAGTGTCTGGCAGTGGGCTGTAGGTTTGGGGGCCTCCCTCTCTTCCTCATTTGCTCCCTTTAAGTAATGTGTCTCCTTTCATAGAAGTAACTGAGATATATCAGAATTGTTTGCAGTAGCAAACGGCTAGTTCTAATAGCATATGATCACCAGTGGGCTCACCCCGTATTAACACTGGAATTGCACCTTTTATCTGGAACACCCCAAGAGGAAAGGAGTAGAGAGATAGTGTTAGCCCTTGATTTATCTTCTTGTACAGCCATGGAAATGCAGTCAAGTATATTCTGGAGCAATCTTCTCCCTGGATCAAACTCACAGAGCTTCTTGTTCCTATCTGCAGCTAAAAGGACTGTTCCTATCACTGATCAAGTGCCCTGATGACTATGAGTTTTACTTTTACTATTTATTAGATTGGTTTTTATTTTTTTCAGGCCTTTTAGCTGAACAGTTAATAGATTTAAGTCAGAACTGTTCAATCTTTGAGTGCAACCAGCAAGGCAGAAATGAAAACCTTTCAGTCTCAGGTTCCTATCTCTCCATTCTCCTCTGATTTTGTTTTTGTTAAAACTACAAAATCAAGCAGTGAGAAGGAACTGAGTTCCATCTGAGGGTGGAGTATGAGAGAGGGATAGGCAGAGACTTAGGAGGAGTCTTGATCTCTTGATCCTGATCGCCTTCTGCATACCCCCATCATGCCCACTGCTTTGGGATTTCTAGGGCTGAGATTTTCTGGATTTAGAAGGTATTGGGAGACAGAAGGGAGGTTCCAATGCTGTACTCTCTTCTATGAAATCAAGGAGATTATGGACTATTCAATACATTAAAAAGGGGGGGGGGGATTATTGAAGAGGATGAGAAAATAAGCATGGGAATCAGAGAAATAGCATATGCAAGTGACTCCTTTTTTTTTTTTTGGCATGGCTTCCAATATATTTACTGCATAAAATTATGAGTAGAAACTCATAAAAAGATGATGGATAACAAATGCTTTCAAGGAGCTACAAATGAAGTTCCCACCTTCAGATGTACATAAATACCTGAAGCTATGGACCATCATTCACCGTTACTGAGAAAATGCTGGATATGCTGTCTCCAGGGAATTGTCTTCAAAGAAGTATTTAGTGATTTAAAGAGCCATAATCGGGATCATTAATGATCAGTAATGATACTGAAGTCTTGAATGTACTAGTGTGTGTATTCTTGTCTTTTCTTGCACTCAGATGCCTCATCTACTCTCTTGTCCTTCACAACTTATCTTTGGTATGCTCTGTTTGGTGGTTTCAACACATTACAGAAATCAGCAACAGCATCATATGATAATGCTTTTCTGCCTGGATGAAAGATGCTTGCAAAGATGTAGAGGTTCTTTGAAAGCCAATGTTTATCAAAATTATTCTCCATGTGGTAAACCCTATGTAGAATGATCTCCCTGTTGGGATTAGGTGGCCTCCCAATGTGGCAGACTTCCATGTCAATTAATGATTAATCTGTATGGCCAAGCAACCTTTTTTTCTTTTTTTCTTTTGGAATTATATTTATGGAATTACTAATAGCTTTGCGATTATTCTATTGTAAATGACCCTAAGGTTTTTGATAAAATGGAAAGCATTATATAAAAATTAATAAATATACCTACCAAAGCCTTAGTATTCTTTCTGTAGAGACACATAATAAAGTGTTTAGAGAAACTCTACTATTTTAAGTTCTGTTTTATGAAATAAATTGTAACCTAAGAACCAAAGGAATCACATGTATTGTAGACAAATCCATTATTGTTTAAAAGAGAAAGAATCCTCTATTGTCTGCATAGTGTTAAGGCTCCAAGGAACTAATACTCTCTATGTAATTGGTTGAACCACCAGTGACTTGGGGGAAATGTTAACCATTTACCAGCAGATGGTACTCTTCACTTGGAGAAGATGGAAAACCAGTCTATGCTGCCTAATATTAATTTGGATATAATGTAAAATTCAAGAGCAAAAAAACTGACCCCAAAAATAAAAACCAAAACCCACCACACACTTGACATTTAACATTCTCTGTAATTCCGAAATGAAATAGTTGTATAATTTGTAAGTTGTATAATCATAACACTGTAAGGATAGACAATGTTTTCTGTTTTTACACAGATACTAGTTACAACAAGTAATATGCAAAAAATAAAGAGGAATTGTGTATTTCACATACTTAGGAGTGAGATGTGGAGAATCTTGCAATTCCATCAGTTCTGAATCTTCATTTGACAACCCAGGTCCCTGTGCCAAAACCTATGACTTCATTTTACCTCCTTAAGAGTGGTGCTCATACAACTACATGAATTGTAGGAAGAGAGTCATGTTAGTCTAGGGCAGTGTTGTTCAAACTTGGCCACTTTAAGATGAGTGGACTTCAACTCCCAGAATTCCCCAGCCAGCTGGGGAATTCTGGGAGTTGAAGTCCACTCATCTTAAAGTGGCCAAGTTTGGACAACACTGGTCTAGGGTAACCAGAAAGAGTCTGGTAACACCTTTTAAAACTAAGTTTAAAAAAAAAAAAAAATTTTAAGGCCTAAGCCTTCATGAATCTCACAAAGCTTAGGCCTTAAAATAATAATAATAACAAAACCACTGGGTTTTAAAAGGTGCTACCAGACTCTGATTTATAAGTACAGTAAGTATGATACTTACATACTACATACATACTAAGAAAGCATCTGCTTTCTTAAGACGTTGTAAACTTTTTGTGGCAAGTGTATTCTTCCATCATAACTCTCTTTGTACATTGTGTTCCTACGCACCCCTATTTGCAGCTTGGAAGAATGAAGAAAGCAATGTATCTTTATGTGATCCATTTTCAGATTTTAAAATCATTTATTTGTACTTACTTTTCACCAATGTCAGTATTCAATTTAATTCACTCTGTTCATGATGCAAGTTGGTGTTGCCTTCGTGTTTGTCGACTTCTTTGTAGTCTTTTATTATTTCCAGTAATTTATACGGGTTAATCATATGGGTGGCTTTACGGTGCAAATGACAGCAACCGCCCCCTCTTCAGTCCAACCCGATCTCTAGTGGCTCGTTGGCCTCCTTGTTCCATATCTGCTTGTGGTTGGGACTGCCACTTCTGAACAAGCCCATCATCCCCACAGCTATGAACAATTAGCACTGACAGCAGGTAGTAGTTATTATTGTCATCTCTCCTTCATGGGAAAAATCTCTGCAGTTAATTCCTTTCTCACTGGGGATTGTTTTAATTGAGTCAAATGTATGTTAGAGGAAAACACCATGTGTGAAGGAGAAAACAATCCAGTGTGACTGGTTCTTTCACAATTAATTTTAATTGCCTCATGTAAGCTGAAGCAAAGCTCCAAGGAAGAGTTATTGTAGAGGTGTTTGGGCTATATTAATGCAAGCACACCAACTTCTGAGAAGGAAGTGCTGATTGGGATGGCCGCCAAAACACCAGCTACAGAAGAGGCCTTTGCAACTGCTGCTGTTACGTGGCAGAGGTGTTGATGCAATAACCAGCTTTTGGTATGTGTGTTATCTGTCTATGAACCAATGACTGCTTTCTCAGGTTTCGCTACTACAGATGCCTTAAAACCCTATTCCCAGGCTCTGTACCTATGACTCAGACCAAGTCATAAGTAATTTTGTTTGGGGATGATGACATTTTATCTTGACTTTTTTTTTATTTTTGGACGATGTAAGAAGTATTTGTTTGCATAAACAGGAAGAACATGCTGCGTGAACTGGTAACACGTTGTTCTTGATGCAGCAACATATTCATGTAGTTTTATCCAGAACCTCAGTTCCGGCTCCAGAGCCGCTGTGTGGAAAACGGAATTATGGATTTATTTTACTGTCTTTTTTACAAATGACTTGCTTTAGATTCTGTAGGTGTATTGAACAGGCCCAAACAGCTTACTGCCTAAAGCAAAACAGTAAATGCTCTACCCACTCAAGCCAAGTTGCAGAGTATGTGATACAGACATTTCTCCCCTTTCCAGGGAGAATACACACACACACACACACACACACACACACACACAGACACTTAAATAATAAAGAAAATGCCTAACAATTTTCTGCCCTTTCATGAAATTCCAAAACTCTTCCTGGCAGAGGGCACATCATTTTTTGCCTAAAGCCAAGGCCAGCCCCAGCATGTGGGATTCCTGTTTCTTTGTGTTTTGGGAATAAGCCCTAAAACATGGATGTTTGGGAAAGAAAGGGGAGATTTAACTAGGGGACATTTTCCATCTGTAATCCTGGGCCTCTTCCCTAGTGAACGGGCTGCTCTTGGGGCGCTTGAACTCTCCCTAATCAAATTAGACAATGACAAAATATGTATAATGTTTGAAACTTCAGCTACATAGTGAACTGGTCTCACAAGGTAGCCAGGAGGGAAACAGAGGTGAAGCTGCTTTGTTCCCACCAAATCACAAAGTATTTCAGGCTTTTCTCAGAAATGTGGTGAGAAGACATGAGATAGAGAGCTAGAGCTAGAGACTTCAGGGTTTTATATTATGGTGGTTGCAGAGTCAGCCAGAAGTTTAGGCTGGATTTGGCATTTTTATCCACCTATTGAGTCCTTCCCAAGGACCTGGGATAGGCAGATGTTGTTGTTTGATAGTGTTAAAGGTATCATTGCAAGATATAAGCTGTTCCAAGTAAAGCTGCCTTTTGCAATTGACTGATGGTGATTTTGTCAATTCCGATGGTCTTCAGGTGGTACTCCAGATGTTTTCCGATTGCATCCAAGGTGCCTATTACTATTGGTACTATCTTTGCTTTCTTTTGCCTCAGTTGTTCTACTTCTATTTGCAGGTCTTTGTATTTTGTGATTTTCTCCAGTTCTTTCTCTTTCATTCTGTTCTCTCCAGGTATTGCAGTGTCCACTATCCAGACTTGTTTGTCTTTCTTATCGACAGTTGTTAAGTCTGGGGTGTTATGTGGCAGGTGCTTGTCTGTCTGAATTCTAAAGTCCCAGAGCACTTTAGCTTCTTCATTTTCTATTGCTTTGTCTATTTTGTGGTCTCACCAGTTCTTGCTTGCAGGCAAATGATATTTCTTGCAGATATTCCAATGCACCATTGTTGCTACTTGTAATCAGTCTGTGTGATCTTATTGCAGCAGCTAACTAGGCGGTCCACTGTTTCGTCAGCTTCTTTGCAGACATTTGCTGTCTGTTGCTGTCTTCTCAATTCTGGCTTTGTATGCATTTGTTCTTAAGGCTTGGTCTTACGCAGACAGAATTAGCCCCTCTATCTCTTTCTTCAACTTTCCTGCTCTTAGCCATTGCCAGGTCTTGTTGTTATCTGCTTTGCCTGCCAGTTTTTTGTGTACTGGCTACGTAATACTTTGCCTTGCCATGTCTCTTTTTTGTTCTTCATTTGGTCTTTCTCATAGGCCAGTTTGGTTTCTTCAGTATTCAGTAAGCCTTTGCGGTGTACCAGCTTCAGTGCATCTTCTTCACTGTCCTTCAGATATTCTTCTGATGCCCTTTTTTCTTCTTCAACTGCCTGGTGTATTTGTAACATTCCACGCCCACCTATGCTCCTTGGTAAGTAGAGTCTGTCAACGTCACTCCATGGATGAAGGGCATGATTCATTGTCATTATTTTTCTGGTCTTCCTATCCAGGCTTTTAGTTCAGCTTGAGTCCAGTCCACTATTCCAGCTGTATATCTAATGTCTGGAATTGCCCAGGTGTTAATCACCTTGATGGTATTTCTGCTATTGAGTTTGGGCTTTAAGGTCTTCTTCACTCTTCTGATGAATTCACTACTAATCTTCTTCTTGACTTCAGTGTGCTTGATGTTGTCAGCCTGAAGGATACCCAGGTATTTGTAGTGATCTTCTGCATCCAGACTCTAGCCATGGCCTGAGTTATTCAGTATTGTTGACAGAGGAATCAATGCAATGACAAACAGTAGCGGTGACAGTGAATCTCCTTGAAAGATTCCTCTCTTGATGTTAACCGCTCCCACTCTATCACCATTGACTAGCAACTGTGTCTTCCATTGTGCCATTGATCTTTGCACAAAGCTTCTGATGTTTCTACTGACTTCTGTTATTTCTAGGCACTTGATTATCCAGTCATGTGGCAGTGAGTTGAATGCCTTCTTGTAACCAATCCAAGCTACATTCAGGTTGGTCTTCCTTCTCTTACAGTTTTCCAAAATCATCTTGTCAGTTAGGAGCTGATCTTTTCTCTCTCTGTTGTTTGCTGGGCAGTTTCCTTTCTGCTCAGATGGAAAGAGCTGCTTTTCAACTAGATGCTGTTGGACTGCATCAGCTACCAAACCAGTTAGCAATTTGAAAGTTGCTGGTAAGCAGATCATTGGCCTGTAGTTGCCTGGTGCTGCCCCTTTTGTTGGATCTTTCATTATCAGGTAGGTTTTGCCAGATTTTAACCAATCTTCAATTTCACCTCCTTGCAGTATGTTGTTAAACTGTTTGGCAATGAGTGAGTGCAGACCAGCCAGATGTTTCAAACAAAAACCACGCAGTTCATCTTTACCTGCTGCTGACCAATTCTTGATCTTTCTTGCCCTTTTCTCTACCATTTCTGCTGTTATTATAAGTTCTTTCATTTCAGCTTCTTTTTTTATTCTTATCTACCTCCTTCATCCAAGCTGCATTCTTGTTGTATTTCTTTGGGTTGTCCCGCAGCTGCACCCAGAACTGCACTGTTTCTTCTTCGTCAGGTGTTGACTGGTTCATTGCAGTCTCTCCATTGAGGGTTTGGTAGAAACGTTTCTGATTCAGCTGAAATTGGAGATTCTGCTTGTAGTGTGCAATTCGAGTGTCTTATCTGATAATCTTCTTGGCTATGATTGTTATTTGCTGCTACATTATTTCCAGTGCTTCCTTGTTCTATCTTGTTTCTAGGTGATATTTCTTGATCAGGTATTCTTTGGTCTTCTTGTTCTTCAGCTTGTTTTCTTTCATCTGTTTTAGTTTGCTTGCATCTGATTTTAGCATGCTGATCTTATTTTCCAACCTGATCTTCCGTTTTGGTGGTGCACTGTTTGGCTTTTTCCCCTTGTTTATTGATTTTGCATCCAAGGAATTCAGTTATAGCTGCAGCCGTACAGTTGGTTTGTTTCCTGCAGTGAGCTGGTGCTTACATTTGATATTACAGTATTGGCATCTTTTAATACTTGTGCTAGCTGTTTCTTTGTAACAAGCAGTCTGAGCTACTTCTGGCAATGCTTTGATTTCTTTGCCCTGGGTAGACCTCTGTAGTTCTTCCAATTCTACTTCTGTGAATACTTTATTTCTGATTCTGGATGTTGTTCTTTCCAGAACTAGTGCATTCTTTTCAGATATCCTCTTCTCATTGAACTTGATTTGTAATAGCAGATCATTATTGCTTTGTTTTCAGTCTTTGTATATTTGTGACGGGTAAACAACTTTTCTTCCTGCAGCTGCTGGCTCTGGTTGCTCAGCCAACAGTCCTGAGTCCTATAACCCACTTGTCACCACATGTCCAGGAACTAGAACATCTAGTGCAGTCCTTGTTGACCTGGGCAACAACTGATCCAGTATAGGTTTCTGCAAATTACATTTCACCATATTGTTTATGGGAGAGACACTCTTTGTCTGGCTCTTCTGATGAGGCCTGTCCAGTATGGGTGAGCCTCTGGCATAGCTCTCATCCTCCTTAGAGCACACAAGTCCCACAACCACGTCAAGGTACAGCCTTGTTATTACTATTATGGTTGGTTGCACAGTCAGCCAGATGTTTAGACTGGATTTGGCATTTTTATCCACCTATCAAGTCCTTCCCAAGGATCTAGAATAGGCAGATATTGTTGTTTGATGGTGTTAGAGGTATTGTCGCAGGATATAAGCTGTTCCAAGTAAAGTTACCTTTTGCAATTGACTGATGGTGATTTTGTCAATGCCGATGGTCTTTAAGTGGTTCTCCAGATGTTTTGGGACTGCACCTAAGGTGCTAATAATAATAATAATAATAATAATAATAATAATAATAATTATTATTATTATTATTATTATTCTTTTGGAAAGGGAGAGAGAACAATTAGAAGGAAGATTTCCAGATGAACAAAAGAAACTGAATGTCTCTCCTTAAAAAGGGGGAGTGTTTAACTTCATATGTACATGCATTTAATTTGAAGAATACATAGGCACTCCAACTGAAACACTTTCCATTTGTCAGCCACTGTGAGCAGTCAGATTGGTGGCCACAAAGGAGAGGTCCTTTTCTGAAGGGACCTCATGCCTCTGGAATACGCAAGTGATTTTTTTAGTTTACTTTACAGTTTCCTGGTGGTCTCCCATCCAAGTACTAATCAGGCCCAATCCAGCTTAGCTTCTGAACCCAGACAAGGTTGGTCAGGGAGAAATCATCAAACACATTGTTGCATTTAATCTAAATGTTTTGAAACTTTAAATAACATCATGTGGGGAAAGAGGATTTATTAGGACTGCAAGAAGCAGGGAAGGAATATTTATCAAGGCATTTTCTTGTGGGATGCAATCCAGTTTTAGAATTAACTGGGAGGTTCTACCAATGGCAGTAAGCACCTTATAAGGTCAAAGTTCATTATCAGTCCCCAACCCTACCTCCAATCTGCTACAGTTCCTTTCTATTTACAGATTAAGTGTAAAACTCAGTTGCTGCAAATGGAGTATAATACAGGTAGTCCTTGCTTAACAACAGTAATTGGGATTGGCAACTCTGTTGCAAATAGCAATCACATGACCACAGGGACACTGCAATGGCCGCAACTATGAGGATCCATCATAGATGTCTTCATTCAATGCTGTCATAACTTTGAATAGTCATTGAACGAGTGGTCGTTAAGCGAGGACTACCTGTAATGATAATTTGGGCAGGACAGAAAGAACCAGGGAGTTCCTGGTGCAAGTCTTAGCTCTTTTGTGAACACTCTAGGCCTTGGGTCACTCATGCTTGTTCATTTCCACTTCCCTACCTGCAACAGGGTAGTAACAGTAGTGGCCTTTTTTATAGGATTGTTGTAAGGATTCCAATAGCACAAACACACATTCTAAACTGTTACAGATTCTGTATACAGATACAGATATGTACATAAAAGCTAAAATAAGAAAGAATTCTCAAAATGTTTCTAATTGTATTAGAACTCAGGGAATTTCAGAAATATTTTCTTCCTCAGGTTGGATTGACAAATAAGAATATAAACATTTATGGATATGCACAATCCTATGTATATTATACCCCAAAATAGGAAACTAAAATTTCATTTCTCTCACAGGAAATAAGCATTCAAATAAAAAGCTCATACAACTCCAATGTATTACTCTTTTTAAACACAGATGAAAAAATCAAAACCATATATGAGAGTTGAATGAAAAGAAATGCCTCCAATGTTATAAATTGCCAACAGATGGCAGTGCTGGGATGCTAGAAACTCTGACATGTTTTCTAGCATCTGTTCTTTTATTTCAGTTGAGGGGAAGTTGCTGTGAGTAAAGGTTGTGTTGTTATTGTTCATGAATTCGTTGACAGTGACTACTCATCCATGAAGTTTAAGCAACATGTCATTATTGAATGTTTGACTCCCAGAGGAATCCTTCCAGTTGAAATTCAACACCAAATGTAGGTTGTTTATGGTGAAGACTAAGTAGTGGCAGTCACTGGGCCAAAACATTTAAAGATGGTGAACCAGGAAGAGCTGATTTGTGTGATCAAGGATGAAGTGGGTGACCTGTGACAGCAAATGACAAGTTTCACTTGAGAAAGGTTGATGAACTGATTAATTGGGAGATCACTCTAAGGGAAATTGCTGCTAAGCTTGGCATTTCACAAGAACCTGTGGGTCACATTATTGATGTTCTTCAGTCTCAGGTTTGTACACGTTGAATCAACTTGATGGTTCCTCCCATCCTGATGTGAGAAATGAGAGCTTCAAGAGTTGAAATTTTCCAGCAAATGCTATCATGCTGTGAGAATGAAAGTGAGGAATTTCTATACAGTATTGTGACAGCCAAGAAAACATGGGTTCATCCTTACAGATAGTCCTCACTTAGCGACCACAATTGGGACTGGCAACTCCATTGCTAAGTGACATGGTTACTTTTTCAGCCCTGTTGTAATTTTGAAAATGCAAAGTTACTTTTTCAGCGCCATTGTAACTTTCAAGGTCTACCTGTATTACCAAGAAATGAAGCATCAGTTCATGAATTATCACCATGAAGTTTCATCAGTGAAAAAAATTAAAAACCAAGGCTTTAGCAGGAGAACTCACAGTCACAGTTTTTGGGGATGCAGATGGTGTTATTCACATGAATTTTCTTGAACCTGGCACCTCTATCAACTCAGAGCACTACATTGCAACACTCAACATTTTTAAACAATAATTAAGCAGATTTTGGAAGCACAAAAAGGAAATTTTGCTGCAAGATGACCAAGTTTAGCCTCACCCCTCAGAAACCTCTCAAGATGCAATTGTGAAGCTGGACCTCACCATCTTATCCCATCCACCATACAGTCCAGACTTCCACCTTTTCCCCAGATTGGAGAAACATTTTTGTGAGCATCTATTTGACTCAAATGTAGAGATGGAAAGTATGATCAGTACCTGGTTGAAGAGACAGTGTGGACTTTTTTCATGACATTTTTAAGAAGCTTGTCTATCATTGACAGATGTTTGTAGAGAATGGTGATGATTATGTGGAAAAATACAAAAAAAGAGCTTATTTCAATGATTGATTTTGTTTCATTTATTAAAATATCCTTATTTTAACTAAAGTTATGAAGATGGAGTTGTTACTTTACATTCAACCCTCATATTTACAACCTTATAGTATAGGCCTAACTATGGATTCCTTAACTCTGTATTTTCTGGCATCCAAAACTCTATTCAGGTATAATGTGTGAGTAGGACTTTTGTGCATGCGTGTGTGTGTGCCTTTGAGTCAGTTTTTGACTCCTGGCAACTGCCTGGACAAGTCCCTGCAGTTTACTTGGCAAAATTTTTCAGAAGTGATTTGCCCTGGCCTGCTTCTTCCTGGGGCTGAGAGAGAGTGATTGATATCTTGACCCTACACCAAACCGGTGTAAAAGGCATGGGGTCTATGGAGCCAATGTCCTCAAGTGGGCTTGTGGATAATTGCCCAGCCTGCTACCCTCAAGAATTCCTAGCCAACCTATATATAGTAAAAGGAATGCGGTTAACAGAGGGAACTTTTAGAAATATGTACAGCCTAATTTACTTCTAACAAATCATCTTTAGATATGGATTTATTCTGGAGCAAATGTTTGCTCCTCTTTTTTGCTATTCCTACATTCTTGTAAGAAAGATAATTATATAAGCCAGGACAGCTTTGAGCCAGACCTAACTGAATACTATTTAGTAGCTGAATTCATATCACACTCAGAAGCCATAGTGTGATTTGATTTTTCTTAGTACGTTGAGTGAACCAACCATGGTTTGTAGAATCACGGTTGGTTCAGAGCTTAATAAACCAGCTACATATAGTTGATTTTATAAATAGTGATTAAGCAAACCATAGACTAGAGCAGTGTTTCCCAATCTGGGCCACTCTGAGAAGTGTGGACTTCAACTCCCAGAATCTCCCAGCTAGTCTGACCATTGCTGAGAATTCTGGGAGTTGAAGTCAGTACATCTTAAAGTTGCAGAATTTGGAAAACACTGAGAGTACTGTGTGAGCAAAACCAATTACTTGAATGTGAAATAACATTCCCTGGATGTCTAGATGGTGGTGGTGGTGATTTGGTGGAGAAAAACTACAGTGCTGACTAGAGCTCTGGTTGCACTCTGTGGGTCCCACATTCTGATGTATGTTGCGAAACGTTTTAATAGGTTGATGTCAGCTACTATATACAAGTGGGCCAGGAGTTCCGCTTGGCAGTGGCAGCTTTGGCCCACTGTGCAACAAAGACTGGTGTAACACACTTGCTGTGGCAACAAGTAGAGCTGCATATTCATTCAACGAGGCAGCACAGGCCTAATTGTGATGCCAGTCCTGTCCCAGTCTTCATGCTTTGAGAGGAGAACTGTAATAATCAAGAGCAGAATAAACATTCTGTAAAAGATTGGTCTGCACCGATCTCCCATCTCTGTCCTGTCCTGTTTCCCACACTCCCTGTTCCATATGTGACTTGGGGAGCTATTTCCCTTCTCCAATCCTCATCAATGGCGGTCTTCTCTTCTGCTGACCTCCCAATGCTGAGGAGCAGCAAAGGTTCATTGCCCCCGACAGAGCTGCAGTTCTTGGTAGCACTAAAATCCTTTCACCCCTCCCATTCCGCAAAAAAGAGAATAAAATAAACTCTTCACCCACACACGCATTCCACATCCTTATTTAATGTCTTTAAATTTGTCTTGTCAAATGCAAAACAACCAAGTGATTTCTACATGGAGGGAGCTGCAAAATCTGCTAGATGGTTGAAACCCAGGAGCACTGAACTGAGGAAAGTTCCTGCAAATTGAGGAAGATCCAGAACCATAACATTTAAAATAAGACTGGTTCTGCTATGGTTTCAAATACATCAGAGCTGAGCCAGAAATAAATTGGCTAAGCTCTTAAACAGTTGAAATTATGGGAACGTGGACGTTTGGAGCTGCTTTCAAAATGGCTCATTATCCTTGCATAAAAATATCCTGTTTTTCTACTTTTAACCCTGGAGGTAAAGTTCTCTCAACAGAGAGGAGAGTTCCTTTGAGAAGTACTGTTGCCCTGAAAATTGAACTAAAATATAAATTCAAAAATACAAAACAAGCAGATAACTGAAATGCATTTGAAACTCATAGACTCTTTCCTGAGTATTCATCTGTTCATTTGTTACCTTTATATCCTGCCTTTCGTTCCCTCTCCCATTTTCCCCAACAGCAACCCTGCAAGGTAGGTTAGGCTGAGAATTATGGAGTAAGCATAACAGCAATCCTTATGCCAACTCCCAGAGCTGCAGTCTAACCTGAGGAATTCTTCTCCCTCAGCATTAATAGTTTCAGTATGTGTCCACCGTGTAAATACTCTGCTCTGCTTATCTCAGGGAACTGAAACAATATCTGCTGGCCTAAATACACCACTTGTGTTTCTCTCAGCCAGCGCTTCACCATCTTTGCTGTTTCCACTGCTTACTTCTGGCTCACCTTTCCTTCTTTTCTCCCTGCGGGTCTCCCTGATGGATGCAAGTAATTTCAACTTGCTAAATGTCTTCATGCCTGTGTTATTTGCAATAGTCTGAAAAGCAAGGTAGCCACATCAGCTGGGCCCATTCCTTGATCAGTGTGCGGTGAGTGGACTGGCCTTGGGTCTGCTGCAACAACTTGTGAATGTTGCTGTTAAAAGGCACAGGAGCTGCACAAACTGTTCTTTCTTTCATTTTTTTAAAGTACCCCTGTGTATCCATAATCTCCTCTGCCTAATTGCATGGTCTCATGAAAGAGTCTTATTTTAATTATGGCTGAGTTGTTTGGTTTTAAAAAATAAGTAGAAAACATGTTTAGTTCTAATGACAGGGCAAAAATATCAGTGTGGTGAGATACCAAATATACTGCTATGTTTTTGTTAACCTCTCTTCCATGGTGTGTTTGCACGACTGAAAATACTTTAAACATATTTTAAATGTAAATATGTAGATGCCGTTGAATTTCTGAATCAAACCAAAGGTAGGCAATGATGATTTTCCTCGTGTACCGAAAACAGAGTATAATCAGCTGAATTCATTATAACCTCATAAGGTTCTTTTGCTGCCTAGCATTTGCAAGCCACTGTTGATCTGTTACATGCTATACACAGCCTGCGGTATAGAGGAAGATAACCCAGGATGTCTTTTCAAAATACAGGGCCAGGAACCGTTAGGGCGAAGGCAAGGAGCGGCACCCTGCGGCTGTGGAGCCCGTGAAGGCTGGGACGCTCTGGACCTCCGTCTTCCTGCAGGTTCCAACAGAGTCCTTTTTACCTCGCGGAGGTCCTTGGGTCGGAATAAGCGGCTCCTGATAAGCAGCGCTGCGCTGGAATGGAAAACAAGCAGCGGCAGCGTCTAGCCTGGGACTGGGGGCAGCTCCTCCGGGCAAGCAGGACTGTCTGCTTAGCTAAGCACTCGGAGCTTCCAGCCCGGCGAGCGAGTCTGACTGCACGCTGTGGTGGAGCTGCTGCCAAAAAGGCCACCCACATTTCTCCTCTGCCGCTGCCCTTCCCGGGACAGCCCCGCGCGCTCTCGCATTCTGCGGACGGCGCGAGGGCATCGGCGTCCTGACTCTGCGGGAGATGGAGCCCCGGTGGGAGGAGACCTCCCTGCTGAAGAAGCGGGAACGAGGCGAGGTGGAGCGAGAGAAACCGAAGCGGCCCAGGGAGGGAGCAGGTGTCGTGGGCATCGCTCGGCTGGGAGGAGACGCTCCTCCGAGCCGCCGAGCGGAGGGGAGACTCCAGGAGGAAGGCGAGGGCCAAGGACGAGGGGATTCCTCGAACGACGCCGTCCAGCGACAACGGCCCAACGGCTGCAGCAAAGCCGCGGGGCAGCAGCAGGAGGTCTCCGCAGAACAAGGCGGGAGGCCCACCCGACCCGGCTCGGCCCCGGATGAAAATGTGAGGCTCCCTGCTCCGAAGCAAGAGGTGGTCATGTTGCAAAGAAGAGCGGCGGAGACTCTGCAGCCCCCTGGAGAGACGAGGGGCTCCGACGATACCCTGATGGGGGAGCTCTCTGAGTTGGTACACAGGGTGGTGAAGAACAGCAGCTGGTGGGAGAGGCACGGCGTGGATGACACCATTATTGCCCTGAACTTCCTCAGCCTACCGCTAGGTAAGGAAGGGGCTCCCGCCGGACGCTGCTTAACCGTGTTTGGTGGGCGGGAGGGTCCTGTAATTCCACGTTGGGTTCTACTCTGTGAAATCCACTGTCATTAAGCCGCCTGCCCGTCCTACCGGTCCTCCCGTTCGGTAGAGTTGAGGCTATCCCCTGGCCAGAGAAGGTTGGGATTAAAGACCGCTGGTTATCCTTCTCTGAAGACAGAGAGGCACGTTTCAGGCAGGCTGCCCCGGAACAGTCCTTAAGGTGGGGGTGTTACTTCTTCCCCAGTGTAGGTCGAAGATCCAGTTGGTGGCCTGGTTGGTGTCTGGGTAGGTGATGTAACTGGGAAAGCCACTGAGGAAAAATAACAAAGCACATGGCAGCACCTTAAAGAATAACAGATTCCTTATTGCAGAAGCTGGTATAGAAATGGATGTGATTCATGCATGTGTATGCAGGAATAAATATGTTAATCTTCATGTAGGAAAAAAATAACACAACTGCTCTTTTGGAAACTAAGAAAGTGTGTAATCCTGATGGCTGAGCAGCATCTAGCAATGAAATCTTGTCCTACTTAAGAGTTTATTTGGAATTTCTGCCTGTCTACCAAGGGATGGGCAAGATGAAATGGAAATTTTGCCTGATCTCAAGTGCAGCAGCCTGTGGGTGGTTTGTTTGTTTGTTTTTTGGCATGCTGGCAACAATTTTCATTTAGCAACATGGCTTAATATTGTCTGATGTGCAATACAAAAGAGACAGTATTGGGACATATATTAAAAATAAGCCAGTATAAGCACTATTCCAGTGCTATCATCATTGACATTGGAACAAGACAGATTCTTAAAGAGTTTGTCATTCAAGTTTAGTTTCAAGGCATATGTGGCAAAATGTATTAAACAAGGAGAATGATAGTGGATGAACTTTTCTACAGTAATTTAAAACTGCATTACCTCGATTTATTGTATTTATTTCCTGCAACCCTGTGAAACAGCTGGGTTGAGAGTGATTAGCTCAAAGTTACCCAGTAAGCTCCATAGCTGAGTGGAACTTGAATCTGGGCTTCAACGTCTTAACTACGACACTACGCTATTGGTTTAAGGGTTGTTCTGCATGGCAACACTAAGGTGTTGCTTTCTAGTTTGGACAGCAGAAAACTCTGCCAGTTTAAGGAAGTTCTGACTGTACTTCCAACCCCTACTTTGCCTTGGCAATGAAGCAGACCAGGTGTTTTGTCCACACCAGAAGCAGGGAGGGGTGGGGAACACCTCCTTTGATGCCAGTTACTGGCTGCAGAAAACAGTGACCCTTCTGCTGTCAGATCTCCAATCCCAGGGAATGGCACTCCCTGGAATTGGAGAACTGGCCACAAAAGAGCTGTTCTCCTCCATTTCTCTCTCCCTCTTCTCTTGCTGCCTGGTGGGGAAAAGGGGGGGGACAACAAATCTTTTTAGTTTCCTTCCTACAGGGAAAGAAAATGGGGAGGAAGTGCATGGCAAAGCTGCCCAGGGACGCTGGCATAAGAACTCCATGGGCTGCTTTAATTTGGAAAGTTTCACTGTGGGGCTTCTAACAGCTGTGCCGTGGGCTCCATGGTGAAGCTGCCCGTGACTTGTTCTGTGAAGAAGTACTGGCCACAGCCCTAGGAGGAAACTGTGGGTCATTTCATTGCAGTTCCATAATGAAGCTGCCTGTGGTTTCCTTGCAGGTCTGCCGGATCTTGCAGCCCTGTGAGAAGGCCTACAGAACTGGCAGACCTGCGGAGAAGCCGAGCACAGAACTGCCAGTAACCCTGCGGGGAAGCAGCGTTTTGTACATATATCAAGCACTCTGCCACTCGACCACTGGACATGTATCAGCTTAACATGAGTCTGTGGCATAGAAGTGGGGCAGCAGCATGTGTCAAGCGTGGCCCTCATGAGTTCAGTGTGGGGGTATCAAAGTTGTGGAGTTGGGGTTGGATATTCCCCAGTTGCAAGAGCTGGTCTTGACACATGTTACTGATCTGCTGTTGACACATGTCAATATGACACATGTCCAACGGTCTCTAGGGTCACCAATGAACTCGTGTACTAAAAACTTCTCCTACTTCAGTGCAAGCTATACTGTGGTGGCAGCAGCTGTACTGCAGGGAAGCACCCTGCAGGAAACTTGTGTTGGGGGTCCTCTTAGTGCCAAAATAGCCAGCCTCCCGAAGTTTCCTTCTTCTCTCACTTTCCTGTCTCCCATCAGTTAGGAAGAGAAGTGTGAGAGATGGGTATTTTGCTCAGCAGAGAGCCTTGACTGCCCACTGCCGAAAGGTGAATGGCCCTGAAAACCAGAAGCCAGGCAGTGGAGGGGAGAATGGCCAATAGGAGCAGGATAGTTTCCTTTTCCCCAAACTTTGCTGAGAATGATTTGCTAACCCCTTGGCTCAGCTTGCGCCAACAGAAATATAAAAGCATTGTTTTTACAGAGGAGCGAGAAATGAGCAGAGGCTGCCTTTGTGGTGGCCCGGGGCAGGGAGGTTTGAGGACAGTGCAGTGCGTTCCTTTTGAGAAATTGCATATGGGCAGTCCCCACACCAGAGCAAGCAGGGTGGATGAGCCCTAAGCAATCATTGTGCTGTGGGAGTAGTACTGTTGATCTAAGATGATGAATTCCAGATAAGACAGAGGTGACCCATCTCTGTATTCTTCAGTGCCTTTATTTTGCTACATAGTCCTACAGTTAGTGAAACTCTAAAATGTTACCCTTTATGTCAGAAAGGTCTGCAACAAGAACTCAGGGAAGAAAAGCATGACAGCTTGGCTTCCCCAAAGAACTGTCCTAAGGGCAGATTTGAAACACTTTTCTCTTCTGAAGTACTCATGAGAATAGAATACCTAAAATGCATTGGATGTGAACAAACTGTCTCACCACATTACCCAATAACAATCCACCCAAACATTATATACTATACGAGAGCCTTCTCCAATCTGATATCAGGCAGATATTTTGGTTTGTAGCACTTTCTGGCCCTAGCCAACCTAGCTAAATGCCATGCGGATAGGAATGATATGTACTGTAGCCTAATACATATGGAAGGCACGAGGCTGGGGAAGCTGAAATAGGACCCCAAACAAAAGTATCAATGAAGTTAGAACTATTCTTTTTTGGAGAACTTCTGAAAACAAGTTCTTTATTCTGTAGGGCAAATTTTTGTTATGCCTTTACTCAAATTTAGTAGGAAGGCTCCAGTTCTGATTCACACTGTTCTTCCATGTATCTCCATTGGAGACCTTGGGTCAGCCACAATCTCTTGGCCTTATTTATATTGCATGTTTATTTTGAAGATAAAATAGGATAATGCAATAAATTCCTTGAAGAAAGGGCAGGACCCAGATACGATATGCATGCCAGATTCTCCTGTCTCCTGAGATAAAAAATGGCTATCACTTTGTCCAAGAGTATCTTATATGATTCATTTGATATATGATGAAGAGACTGACAACTAGGGAGAAGCACTGCTGTTAATAAAATGCTTTGCACCTATAAATATAGCAACATTATGCTATGCTGCAAGATGAACCCTGGTCCTTCAATTATTCCTAGGCTGGACAAATATTCATTGAGACTATTAATAGAACAAGGTGCCTGCTTATACTGTTAATCAATTATTCCACTAACATTGGGCTAATCTTACCCCATGAAAGTCATGTCTGGCAGATATACATTATTTTTGTATAGGAGATATGAGGATAATGCTTTCTAACATCAGATTAGAACCAGATGTGATAGCAGATCTGTAAGAGGCTAAAACATGGAATCATTACTGTCATGTCATCCTATCTGCTCGCATCCTAGAATGTGACAATACCACCTTGTCTCAAGGAATGGCCTTGCATAGACAGAGATGGTCATACTGAATTTTCTATGAATGGATGGTTCAGACAAAATAAATGCATCATATTCCCTAAAGTATTGAACTCAAAAATGGGTAAAATTGGGTCTTTAGTTATATATTTTAAAGAATGTTTATTTAATTATAACTGGGAGAGAGATATTAAAGATTATCATGCTGCAGCCTTCTCAACCTCTGGCCTGCCTTTCAAATATGGTTTGTGTTTCAAATGGGTTGGGGCTGCAACTCCCAGAATTCCCACAAATCTACCATTGCTTCAAGCGAGAAAAGTGCTGAATAACAAGAGCTCTGGATCAACTGAAATGCCCTGCTGGATCCTCAAAAAACAGAAATCTATGTATAACCCACAATTAAGCAATCCTTAAAGCGTTAAGCCTCACTAAACTGTAAACAGCAAACCAGTCTCCTGTATTCTGTCTACCTATCTACAGGCAACTGGCTAAAGAATAGAAAACAAAGAATAGGAGTAAATGGATATTTCTCACAATGAAGATATGTAACTAGTGGGGTCCCCCAAGGTTCTGTCCTAGGACTGGTGGTTTTTAACATATTTGTAAATGATCTGGGATTGGGTGTGACTAGTGGAATAGCTAAGATTGCTTATGACACCAAATTGTTCAGAGTGGTAAAAACAATACGGGACTGCAAACAGCTCCAAAAGGATCTCTGCACAAGTGGGCATCAAAATGTTAGACATCATTCAATGTGAGGAAGTGTAAAGTGATGCACACTGGAGCCAAAAATCCTAACTATAGATGCAAACTTATGGGATCAGAGCTAGCAGTGACTGATGAGGAAAGAGATCTTGGAGTAATGATAAACAGTTCAATGAAAGTGTTGACACAGTGTGCAACCACTATAAAAAAGGCCAACAACATCTTAGGGATAATTAGAAATCGTATTGAAAATAGAATTGTCAATATTATAATGCCCACATCTGGAATACTGTGTCCAGTTCTGGTTGCTGCAGCTCAAAAAGGATATAGTGAAGTTAGAGAAGGTTCAGAGGAGGGCAACTATGATGATCAAGGGGCTGGAGCAGCTTCCCTATGAAGACAGTTTTCAACATTTGGGACTTTTTAGACTAGAAAGGAGGTGAATGAGAGAGGACATAACTGAGGTGTACAAAATTATGCATGGTGTGGATAATGTGGATGAGGAAAGCTATTTTCCCCTTCCCAAAATACTATAAACAGGGGCTACCCAATGAAATTGAATCCTGGAAGAATCAGGGCAGACAAAAGGGAAAAAATTACATAATCAAACTTTGGAATCCAGCACTACAAGATGTGTTGCTGGCTACTAGTTTGGCTGGCTTCAAAAAAGGGTTGGACCAATTCATGGAAGTCATGGGGATCCATGACTGTTAGCCTTGATGGCAGGGTGATGCCTCTGAAGGCCATCTGCTGGGAGGCTAGTGGGCTTCCTTGTGCAGTTGATTGGCCACTGTGAGAACAGGCTGCTGGACTAGATGGGCCAGGGGTCCGATCCAGCAGGCACTGCTTATGTTCTTATGTACCCAAGAAGGTGTTCTCCCTCTCTCCTGTAGCTCTGAACTAAACCTAGGTATCAAATTGTATTTGTCAAGACTGCCAAGAAAATGGGTAAATGACATTAATCTGACCTGCATTGTTGCATTCTTTGCTTGTATCTAGAAAGATTCTAAATGTTTCTTTTCCATTTCCAGGATTCCTGCTTCTGCGTTCCAGCAATCCTTTTGTGTTCTTGTTGGGCATTGCTATCCTGGGTGTGGCCCATCATACAATCACTGTGAAGGCAAGCCACTTGGCTAGCCACAATGCTCTGATGGAGTCCAAATTGTGGGGGAAATTATGGAACATATTCTTCATTGAGGTTTGTTTTTAGCTACTCCTATTCTCTGAGAGATAAAAAGCAGGGCAACATTTCTGTGGTATATTCATCCAAGATAAAAAGCAGGGTAACATTTCTGTGGTATATTCATCCAAGATGAAAAACTGACAAAACTTGCATAAATTGCATAAGCTAAACCAAACAACTGTATGCATTTATTTATCTCATTTACATACTGCTAAAATTATGCAACTCTGGTGGTTTACAATCACATTTAACAAGAAAGTGAACATGGCCATTTTGTTCTTTGAAAATTGCCCATCCCGGATTGTCAAATTTTAGTATAGTCCACCATCAATGACTCACTGCAGAATTATTTGGAAATGCACGGGGATATTTCTATGCCTAAATTACCTGGCCCTAATTACTAAACTCTTTGAAATTCAGAAGTTCTCACTTACCTTGATATTATCCCTTATAAAATAAGAGGATGTTCATCATTTCTGTTTTTTATAGAGATACACAAACTGAGGCAACACGTCCCTTAAGCCACAATGTGACTTGTCTGGTTTAATTTAGTATCATGTACATCTGGCAACTGTGGTTTGTAAATTGTGGTTTAGGGGTTGATATTAGATGCAAGCCCAGCAATTGTGCTTATCATGATTCCAAGTCAGCATATATGACATATATATATATGACATATATGACAGCCAGATTCCCCAAATCTGATTCACTCAGGAATAATTCAAGTCACCTCTTTATTTACCTAAACTTCTGAATTAATCCAGAGCTGGTATTTCAAATCCCTAAAATGAATGCTGTCCTATAATTCCTGAGTATGAAAATCTAAGATCTATCATGGTTTCCATGGTGCAGAATAAATCTTTCTTGGCCCCAGAGTCCCACTTGCATCTGGGGTATTGAGGAATAAGGGTAATTTACTTTGCATATGCAAGGGAGATGAAAGATTTTGTGAAATAGGCTGCCACTTTCACAGTAATTTCCTGTAACAGCACTTTCCACAGGTACAGTATAGGGAAATCAGGGATAGGGAGGGGAAGGATAAGGTATGCCTCATATAATAGGGCTTAATAGTGAGCAAGTTTCCATTTATGCCAATAAGGCTGCAGCAGGATCCATGAACCTTGGTGCTTAGAACTCATTTCTCAGTACAATGCATTATGAACAGTCCTGGTCTCAGCCTAGATTAATTTTAGATTAGTCATTGACTGGAGTCCAGTTTTAAAGAAGTATTTCTTGACAGGGTGGTGGTTTGAATGTTTGTTAAGTCATTATTTGCTTTAAGCATGGTTTGTTGAAATAATTTTGGGTTTAGGAATCTCAGTAAATTGATTTATGCAAATAAATCATGATGCACAAGCCACATTTGCCAGATTCATACAACCCAAAGTATAATGTTTCCAGATTTGGTTTCTTTGGTGTTCTGGGAGGGAAAGTCTAGCTCAGTGCTACATTGGTCTATTGCTTGTGTGAATGCAATAATAATGAAGTAATAATACCAGTGATTAAACTAATAATGGCTACTTAAGATCAGAGAGATTATAGCAGCTGCCAGGAAGATTAAATCTGCAATCTGGATTTTTAAAAGGAGGCATGTTATTTATATTGTGAAGAATATCAATAGTTGGCACTTGAGAATTTCTTGATATTCCGTAAATATATTGTTGAGTTATTTGGACATAACCCCTTAGGGACAAAGACATCCCACCTCCCAGTTAATTAACTAATTAAATTTGTCAGTTATGCCATGGCAGGAACCAGAAATCTTATCTTAGTCTGGTAAAGTTCTCTTTCCTTTTTTACTGGATGATGATGGATAATTGCACTAATACATTTGAAAATCCTCTCCACCTTTCTCTTGTTAGGCCACAAAAACTAATAAAAGTTGTGCCACAATTGGTAGTAGCTAGTTCTATTGTGTTTTTGCAACTTGGTAGAATTGGATATATTTAATAGCCTTTAATAGTATTTGTAATTAAATGTAGGAAGCTGTATTGCACATCACAACAAAAGAGAACTACTTAATTCACTCGGCTCCAATCTGGCCTTGTGCTGATTGGGGGGATTTCTGTACCACTGAAGGACAAATGGTTGGAGCACCTTGAAGTAATCCAATAGTCAATAATCTATTTCTTCTCAAAAGCATTCCAAGGAGATCAAAAATATTTTTTTGCATGTAAATCAAAGGAGATAATTACATTTTTATTTTTTTATCTGAAAAGGATGGGTGGGAAATAGCCAGCATACAAACCCCAAGAAAAGGTACTTCTTGGAAAAAACAGATTCACAGAACTCAACCAGTAATGCATTGCAGTTGAAGTAAGTGTAAAGAGTAAATGAAGACTATTTATACCTGATCCATTTTAGGAAGCTCATTTATTGACCCAGGTGAAGTGCTTTTGTATTCTGTATCACATGTGGAGCAGGAAAGGATATTTCTGTTCACAATTAGAATAACTGAATGGCCCTCAGAGAACAGAAAATACTTTGCCTATTTTCTGTTTCCAAACCTCTAGTATTTTGGAGTGGTGTGGGTATATTAAATGCATACTTACACAAACATGTGAAACTCTGCAGTAGAAGGGAGCAACTTGGGGAGCTGCTTGGGAAAAAAAACACCTTCTGAATCTGTTTCTGTGGCTCCCAACTGCTGTTTCTTTTTCCCTGAAGTGGGTTTTCTGTTTTAAAAATGGCTGACAAACTATAGCAAGATAGGCAAACTGGTACCTTAGGGATTTTGTGCTTGGATTTCATAGAATCACAGAATTGGGAGGGACCATTTTGGCCATCAGGTCCAATATCCTGCTTAGTGCAGGAACCCAAATTAAAGAATTCTGGACAAATGGCGATCTAGTCTCCACTTGAACACATCTAGTGAAGGCAGCCCAACACTTCTCTGCATGATTGGTTCCATTTTTGAATTGCTCTTACTGTTTCTGTAACATTTAATCATCATCTGCCGTGTAACTCCATTATTCTGTCTCCTGCACTCTGGAGCGAGAGAGAACAAGCCTTGACCTACTTGGATCTGACATACTTTTGGGCATCTGAAGAGTGCTATCTTGCATTTGTCTTTTCTCAAGGCTAAACATGCCCAACCACATCAATCTCTCTCTTCATAAAGAGAGGTCTGAGCTCCCTCATTATCCATACTGCTGTTCTCTGAAGCTTCTTTGGATGCTTTTAAAGTGTGGTTCCCAGAACTGGGCACAGAAATCTAAATGAGATCTGGACACAAATCTAGATGAGATCTGTCCAAACCAGAATAAAGTAGAACAATTACTTCTCATGATTTGGAAATTATATTTCTAATTATACTTCCCTTCAATCCCAGCTAGCATGGCCAGTGGCATTAGTCTGTGGAAACTGAGTCAGAGTATCTGGAGAATAACAAGTTCTGAGCTGTAAATGTTTTACGTATAATTGGATGACATAGGCTGACGAAATGTCTCCACTGCTACGTTATAAACCTCTGAGGGTGACTACGGTGAAACCACTTATCCCACCTATTCTTGTTTAAGTCAAAGGTCTCCTCTGAATTAAGTGATTTGAAGATTTATGGTCTTATCAGCATTGTTTTAAAACTGTCACACTCTAACAAGCAACAATCAAATTTAGAAACGCAACTTTGGAGATCTTCATTTGAGTCCTAAATGCATGATCAGCTACAGCCTTCCTCATCTTGGTTCCTTCCAACTATGTTGGACTGCAACTCCGATCATTCAGTATCATGCTGGAGTTCATCATTTCTTGGGTGATGGGAGTCTGTTGGGTACCATAGATGGTACATATACATATGTGGGCTAATGCAGTGTTCTTTACTTACCATTTCTTTCTCCTCCAGGTTTGCTCCGCTTTCACAGCAGAACGGGGGTCCTACAACCATGTAAAAATGCACCATGCTTATACAAACGTCATTGGCCTTGGGGATTCCAGTACATGGAAGGTTCCTTTCCTGAATCGTTATGTTTACATGTTCATTGCACCTATTGCTGTACCTATTATCACTCCCTTAGTGGCTATTGGTATGTTACTGTCCTCTGAATCCTTTTACTAATTAGTATACCCTTTTCTTCATTAGTTTTACAGTGTTAAATGTAGAATGCAATTAAATGTCTTCATTCATTCATATTGTTTGTCACTGTAGCTCACCATATGTAGTATCCTGCCTTTGAAAGAATCTGAGAAGTAGAATGAATAAAGATAAACCAGCCTAAACCTTCTTCCATGAAATAAAGCTATCAACCTAGCAGCTTGCAACATAAATTAGATTATTTGATATGTTATTGGATATGTGCTTCCCTCTGCTCCTGTTCAATTAAAAAATAGACATCTATGCTAAAAAAAAAAAAAAAAAGGCCAGATTTTGAAAGATTATGATCAGGCCTCCTGATTTTTTTTTTAAAAGAGAATTTCACATTTGATCAGAGAATGAACACTGGGGAAAGGGGTATCTGATCCTTTCCCCAGAACAACTACATTATTCCCTCCCCCCAAGCTGCAATACATCTCACAGGGGAAACTCTATCTTTATTTTCTTCTTTTGGGAGTTCCAGGCCATCAAAAAAATAGCACAAAGGACAATTTTGAACTCCTTCTTTCAAAGCACTTTTTTTGGACGTTTTAAACCTTGTAGCCCTGTCCTAAATCTTACCAGATATCTCCTAAATGATGTCAGCTTGCAAAAAATTGTGGTTGCAGTTCAGCAGATATAAAATTACTTAAGGGAGAAACGGTAGTTTACACCAAACCTGCACTACCTTTCCACGTTCCATAGCAGTGTGATTTCCCATAGTAGCAGCCCCTTGTCAAGCCCCTTAACTGCAGAGCACAATCAAGGATATAGACTTTTTAAAATTAGTTTTAAAGCTAAGGATTAGGGCTTAGAGTGTAAGATCTTGAGAACAGATGAGAGGAAACTTCTAGTCATTCCTTATTAGTGAGTTCATTAGGCAAGGTCTCTGAATTTCTTTCTTCAAGGCTGTTTGCATGATGGACTAAGTATCCATTTCTTTGATAAGTCTGTAACGTCCTCTTCCATCTCTCAATTGTTTGTCTCAATAAATACCCCTTTCCCTTTCTCAGCCTCAGCGCAATTTCTCATACCACTTATCTACAGAGTAGCAACAAGAAGACACAGTAGCTTCCCTACTCACTAACTGATGTTTCCATAGGTTTACTCACAGAAGTTGAACTGAGAACTGCCATTCGGACTCTCTGTTGTATATTCATTGGTCTGTATGCCCATTATTGGCTGCTGCTTAATGTCTCAGGGTTCCAATCTACCTGGTATGCTCTTGGCTGTATGCTGATCACACGTGCTCTCCTCGCCCATGCGTACATCCATGTTAATATCTTCCAGGTAAGGCTACCAACCCTATACTGTATAAAGAAATCTACAACGTGGCGTCCTTCACTGTGACTCATAAATGCCTGCATTGGTAAAGTGCCCATGTTTTCCCATTGACTGGGAAACCAAAGAGGTTGAGAAAGGGGATTTTGGAGACTCTTTCAAGTCAATTAGAACAACCATTTTCAATGATTTTGCTGTATGTGGGTGTGCTAAAAGATTGCGTTGAGGCGATGATCTTGTGCATAGTCATGTAAAAGTAAGCATGCTTCTAGCTGTAGGCTTCTTAGAAGTACCAGATAGTATTGAGCAGTCATTTCATCACTCATTCCTTAATAGATACTTTCTGGTTAAAAAAAAAACACTGGGAAAATATGGTAGAGTTTCAGATTGTCCTGAACTCTAATAAATATAGTCTTACATAAACTTGGTGAGACTTGCTTCCAGGTATTTGACTGTATCCTTCCTTCCTTCCCTTCTTTCTTTTTGTCATAAAATTAAATGCTGAATACTGAGTGTTTCTCAGAAAGATTCTAATTTGCAGTTGGGGAGCTTGGAGCTCCAAATGTTGCTGAATTCCCAACATCTGTCTCCACTGGCTGTGCTGGCTGAGTTCAGTAACATGTAGAGGGCTACATGTTTTCTGTCCCTTGTTCATACCTGTTCCCTTTTTGTGTGAGTTTTTCTCCAAATATTCCACAGAGTGAAATCAATAAAATTGCAAAGGATTTGGACAAATCATTCAGATGTTCCTTTTCACAGTTAAAAATCCTTCTTGGCTGACAGCATTGCTATCCAAGATTTTTGGCTTCCTGACTTCCTAATAAACTAACATTTGTGGTTTATCTTTAGCATATTGGCCTCCCCATGTTTTCAGCTGATAAGAAGCCAAAACGAATCCACATGATGAGCTGCGGGGTTCTCAATTTGCCTCGAAATCCTCTGCTGGACTGGGCTTTTGGACATTCACTCATTAGTTGTCATGTGGAGCATCATCTCTTCCCAACTTTTTCTGATAACATGTGCCTAAAGGTACGAGGTTGAATAGCAGCTGGAATGGGCATTTTAATGGGGCAAAATAAATGTCTGTTGAATATTTACTTGCAAAGAGAAGAGTATGTAATTAACAGATGATGAGTTTCATATAGGCCAAAATCCTATCCTTCAGAAACAGAAAAAACATATGTTCTTGGTCAGAAATTAGTTTTACCAGAGTTCAGGCTGCTTTGAGATTGAAATGGGGCATTGGGCAAAAACTACAAATCCCATTCAATAGGCCTGAAATAATATTTTCTGAAGAATAAGTTTCATTTTTGTATTATAAGAAATATATTTCATATTTTTAATACCTGTACTCATTGATTTTCCACAATTGGATATTCTAATTCTTCCTTCCACAGATCAAATATATAGCTAATACTAGATTTCATTTTACTTTTTAATACTTTATATAACAAAATTGTTGGTTACTATTCAAGTGCAGCATCTCTTAAAGAAGATAAAATTGCAGGTACCTCAGAGGTTGCTAAAGCTTCCAGTCTATACTGTTTAATTAATACATATTTCAGTTGTATATATTGCTAAATATATATTGAAGGCAAGTTAAACACAAAAGACAATATCTCAAAACCTTTAAAACAGCCATTAAAAATTTCTGTCATTTTTAGCTGACCAATGATGCTCTCTATATTTGGCTCTGGGCCTATCCTAATCAATAATAAAAACAAGTAATTACTGTAATACTAACCTTACCTTCCCATTTCAGATAAAACCTGTGGTTTCTCAGTATTTGAAAAAGAAGAATTTACGATACAATGAGGATTCTTACTGGTCCCGCTTGAAGCTGTTCCTGGACAGATATGAAGAACTGATGGTCCATGCACCTCCTATTTCTGAACTTGTTGGGATTCAGTAATGTTACCTTTATGGCTAGAGATAGAGCCTTAAGGAAGCATGGTTTCTTTTTCCCAGATCAATGCATTTAAAGCCCAAGTTAAGTTATCGTGGAGAAAATCAGTATGTCTTTTATGTCTTCCATATGGGACAAGCAAAAATTATCTTTAGATACTGGATCCAGCTGCCCAGTAATGGGTCACAGGGGAAAATCAATAGCTCCAATTGATTCTGATGTACCACCTTTGCTTTTCTTCTCTGCTGTACTAATCTTTGCACACTGTTATCTTTAATGGATCATTTCCATTCTGCTATTCTGCAATTTAAGGGAGGGAATTATAAGGGCTATTTAACATTCTTCCTCTTACACTAAGATAACTTCCAAGTTAAAAGACATTCGTACAGTGAAAACTTTGAAAAGTTGTGTGTAGCAATTTCTTTTCCTCATCTTGGGTGTAAGACTCAGACAGATGACATAGATCACTGCTGCTAACTGATCTGAAATCCACAGTGGAGGAAATATATGTATTTCTGCAATAGATGTATTTCTTTAGAGCAGCCTTCCCCAATTGGTGCCTTCTAGATATGCAGAAACGCCAATTATCAGAATGCCAGCTAGCATGGGATTTTCCGAAATTCTATAACATCTGGAAAGAACACCTGGAAAGAAACTATTTGAGGAAGGTTTTCCTAGAGGTTAATTCCTTTGGGAGCATAAAGAAACACGAAAATACTGCATTGACTGTTGGACTGATACTCACAGAACTCTAATCACGTGGGACCTTCGTATTGTAAAGAGGTACGTCTTGCCACATGCTTAATGGATTTTTATCTTTAGCATACCCTCAAGGTGACAGCCCCTAGCCTACCTTGACTGTGCTGGGAAGCTTAGGAGGGTCAGGCCTAGTGTGTGCTTAGATGGTAAACCTCCAGGGAATCCCAGGTTTGAGGGCTAGACTGGGAAGTCAGAAACTACCCTGGAAGACAACAATAGTAAGCCACTTTTGTACTATTGCCAACCCCCCCCCCCAATACATGGATCCGTTATTGAAGTCACCAAGAGTTGAGCTTGACTTGAAGGAGACTTTATTAAAATTTCTCCTGTTGCAAAAAGCAAAAAGCAAAAAAAAAAAGTTTATCCAAAACATGATGGCAAATGGTTGAAGGGAACAGAACTATCATTACCAGTGGAACTTTTATTAACAAAAGTGATGCAAAGAAGGACTGTATGAAAGTTCCTGCTGAAGAAGATGGTGGTATATATGCAAAGAGGGACTAAATTATTACCCAGTCCACTAAATTATTACCCAATCCACTTTTCCTTTTGGATACTAAAAGGAAAAGTATAAAGCAAGCAGATTAGGCAGGCAATAGCAACTAGATAGCCTTGAAAAAATATTCTGAAGTAAACTCTGACCTGATGAGCTGGCACGATCACCATGTTCTCTGCTAGGTCAAAACCAGTTATTTGTTCTCAAGGTAAAAAATGTTTATGCAAATGTTTATGCAGCATGCAGGTGTAAGGAATCTTCTTAAAGAATGAACATCCACATGTTTATTATATGTTGCCTGGGTATTTATTACATGAAAATTAGCTAAACGATCATGTATGCTGGGAATCTATGTATTCTGCTCTTGTTTCTACCCAAGGGTCCTTTTTTCCTTTCTGGAGACGTGCCCAATGATCACTGTTTATTATTTATGGAAGGAAGGTGCATACTGTTAACTTTCTCCAGCTTGTTAGTAGTTTCACTTGGGATATATCCCTAATATTGCTGAAACATTTCTATCAGGAGAACGTGCTTTTCAAATAGGTAATGAAAATATATTTCTGTCTTTTACCCAATTCATTTAACGTCTAAAAACTGGTTTGGGGAAATCTGGAATATTACTAAGAACTGAAGGGGTAACGGTAAAGCAGGAAGGGAAAGCTAAAGCTGAGCTATGGAGAACAGAGAGAGATAACTTCACTATCCTGAAAACATGTATCTGTGAGTGGATACTTAGTGTGTGAATATATATATATATATCTTTTGAACAGTTCCATACTAAGAAAAATAGTCTCCTTTGAGTTATGCTTAGCTTCCAGTGACTTCATGCACACATCTGGGTAGCTTTGTTGGCAACAGTATGAAAGTGGTTTCCCAGTGCCCTTTGTTGAATGCCCTTTCTGATTTCTCAGCCTAGCCTACATCCTGCTTGTACTCTGGAAGAATCTTATCCTAACACTCACAGGGCCTCACCCTGCTTCATTGATTTAGGGTGTTACATGAACTCAATCAGTGTGTCAGGTAAATCAGGATATAAGTTTACCATGGGTGAATCTAGACCATTATGGTTTATTGAATAAAACATGCTTAATAAATCTGCTTTAAGTGTGATGTCTGAACCCAGCTATACACTTGAGTGGATAGAAAATGAAAGTAAACCATAGTTTGGTGTCTGGCTCAGGACAAATGAAGCAACAGGCATTAAAAGTCCTCAGAGAAGAGTATACCTCTAAACATTCACATATATTTCTGGAAACCAGTCTAACCTTTAAAAACATACAGAGTTGGTTTTTTAATGAAACCTTCAATTTGATGGGCACTGAGTGAAATTAAGGCTTTATCATTTCAGACTGGAAGTGAACACTGCATAGGGAATAATCCTGAGCTGGCAGAATGGGGTTGGTTTAATTTCCTATCCATTCATCTACATTAACTCATTTTATAATGGTTTGATTAATCAACATCACAATTCTGTGATTTGCAAGGCTCTAAAGGCTTCCCAGTCCAGTGGCACAAAGATGAAAAAGGGGGAGCATTATTCAACCCAGCCTTACTCTGATTTTGTTTCAGATTGTGTGAAAAATCAATTCCACTGCCACATACTGCTAACATGATCACGGTTCAGTTTGGAAACAGTAAGTTTGACCAGCTGTATCCTGTCTGGAATAAAGCTTAACTATGTGTGTATGTATTCAATCTAGCTAGAAGCAAACACCCTTAAGGCCAATGGGGCTTATTCACAGCTAAGTGCTCACAGTATTCCACCCTTAACAGATACTAAAATTGAATAAAGTATACTCTGGCTGGGTTCAGACATGCTAAGCCAAAATTGGGTTTTATCTGCAGCCAGTTGTGCATTATTTAATAAATCATACAGTAGTAAAACAAATGGAGTCTTAGCTAGGGCTACCATATATAGCTGCAAAAACCTAGACAGCCACAAGAGGGAAGCAAAGAGATACAAAACGACTGCCATCTAGTGGTTGCCTGTAGTTCTGCAGTCCATAGATAGTAGCCCTAGTTAAGCGTAACAGATAAATCCACTGACATATATATGTAAGTGTCACACTATTTTGCACTCTGTGTAATGCTTCAGAAGCATCATTATGCAGAGCACAGAAGAGGAATCAGAAATACTAAGCCAAAGAAATTAATGGCATGAGATAAGGAAAAAAGGAAACATAGATAAAACTCTTTTACATCAATACCATTCAGTATATCTCTCCATACCTTTTTATCCTTGCAAACCAACTTTTGGTTCTAAATGCTGCTTCATACATTGCTTTTTGTTCTTTAAATTTATTTTTTTCAGACTCTCATCAATTCCAACATGACTTTTTCAGTCTTCCCTTTCCTCTCAATCTTTCACTCTTCCTTCATATATTTGTCTTACAATTAGATCCTCATTAATTCTATATGCATGACCAAACCACCTCAAAATACTTATTTCATGCTGGTCTCTCACTTTTGTATTAAATTCACATTCATTCATTCACATTCATCATTTTTCATCTAATATACCCAACTCTAATTTCCAACATAACAAACTGGCAGAAGCCTACTCTTATACACAGCCATTTTTTTTTCCAATGAACATTCATTCTTCACAAAAGAAACTTTACCAACTCTTTCTACCAATACTTCCACGTCTTAAAATTTCTCAGTCCAGTTTACCACCTTTACTAAACTTATTGCCAAGATATAAAAATTCATTTACTTGTTCTAGGGTTTTTATGCCATTTATGTATAACTTGCAATGGTTCACAACTCCCTTGGTCTTTGGTACATTAATCTGCAGATTCAAGTTCCTCAGTGCATCATACAATCTAACACTGGCTGCAAATTATTCATGTTCTCAGCCAACAATTCAGCCTTATCTGCAGACAAACATTTAAGTATATTTATGTTTCCAACCAACACACCATTAACATCATCAGAAACATTCCTTATACTATAGTCGCCCAGAGTCGTTGAGAGTGTGGCATACAAATAATAGCAGCAGCAGCAGCAGCAGCAGCAGCAGCAGCAGCAGCAGCAGCATTGAACAACCAAGGGGACATCACACACAGCTATCTCATTCCCTGCTCAGTCTTGAGCCATTTGCTAAGCATACCAATTATTTTCACACATACTCTATTTCCACCATATACCACTCTTACTACATTCAGCAACCAACCTTCAATTCTATTTGCACAAAATGTTCAGTTGTTCAAAACACAGGTATAGTGTGTTTTGTAAAAGAAGTATTTTGTGGTGGATTGATCATGTGAGAGAATTCATGAGGATCTAACTGCAAAACTGCTTCTTCTAAATAAACATACAATAAACTTTCTCACATTCATTTCTTAATGATCTGCTGAAGAGCAAAAATCTGGTCTGCACATGCCCTGCTTGCCCTAAAGTTGCACTATACAGTGGTACCTCTACTTACGAACTTAATCCGTTCCGTGACTCTGATCGCAAGTCGAGTTGGTCGCAAGTCGAAGTACATTTTCCCATAAGGTTCAATGTAATTACCGTTAATCCGTTCTGGCGTCCGCAGACCACGCGGCAGGGCGGAAAAAATGGCCGCGGACCACGTGTCAGGGGTGGAAAAACGGCCGCGGACCATGTGGAACGGGTGGAAAATGGCCGCGGACCATGTGGAATGGGTGGAAAAATGGCCGTGGACCACGTGGAACGGACAGAAAATGGCCGTGGACCACGTGGCACGGGCGGAAAAATGGCCGCGGTCCACATGGCACAGGTGGAAAATGGCTCGTAAGTCGAGGCGAGTTTGTAAGTAGAGGTAAATTTTTGGGGCCGGAGCTGATCGTATCTTGAAAATTTCGTAAGTAGGGGTGTTCATAAGTAGAGGTACCACTGTACTTCCCTGTTTAAGTTGCTTGCTCCTTTTGACTGTGCTCTTCTGCAAATTATGTTTTCTAGTTTTACTGCTTCTACTGCTTTTTGTTTTTATGGTTTTATTATTTGTTGTACTGTTCTTTTTTTAACTTTGTTTGCCACTCAGAATCACATATAAACAAACAATAAATAAACCAACAAACAATCCTTTTCTCTCTATACACATTATATCCATTCGTCTCTCATCCTCATTTTTTGCAACAAACATTTTTATATGCAGTTTCCTCATCCAGAGTGAATTTCACTTCATTGTTCCACCAAGCACTCTTTCATAGTTGTCATTCGTGTAACTCCACACAATTCTGTGGCACTCTGTAACATAATTCTTTTCACTCCATTCCAAGCAGCTTCTGCATCCTCTCTCTTTAGTACACCTAACTATTCATTCTGTTTGGAGATTTATCTATCTATCAATAGTTTTGATACAGGAGGACTCAAACTTTCTCTTCCTCCAGTCACGGTACTTTCACTTGTTTCTTTCTCTTACTTCATTTTCTTCCATTTCCATTTCCCCCAAGATCCACTCAAGATGCTATCAAAAAATGGTCTATCCCACATTCCAAACTTCTCATCCCTCTTATATCCTTCACTCATTCCCTTGATCTTTCATCATAATCAGATCATGCTTTTAGACTTGCATTCACTTTGCCATGCTATGTAATAACAAAATTATACTTAAAGCACAGCTTCCAAAGAGACCTTTTTCTCAGTAGATGACTCACCAACTTAGGGCTATGCTGCTCTCCTGAAAAGCTCCACGCAGCATTAAGACTAAAACTCCTCACTTCAGAAAAATCTCTCAGCATGCAGGAATGGGTATTTAAAAATGCTATTTTAGGGAAATATATTTCAATTGTGAATCAGATTTTTTAAAAATGTGAATCACTTTGCATATGATGGAGAAACATAAAGAGAACCCTTAAGGTTCCAGGGATGGTGGAGTTGAATACCAGATCCTGAGAATAAAGAAAGGTGCTATACAACCCTTGTGCTCTATTTTTGAGGCTTCTGTTGACTTTTTTTCTTTCAGGTATGTATTTAACTTACTGCATATCCTTACTTTCCACCAAAGATAATGCTCGAGATAGTTAACAATAAAACATACTGAATAATATAAAAAAATTATATTATCACAGGCTAACTCTCATTAAAATAATTTTGCTGCTATCGCCTTCAGAAACTTAGCAATGTCAGCTTGAACCCCAAGACCTACCTACATTAAAAAATAACAACCATTATCATGCCTTTTGCTTGCTGACAGAGATGGCGCCAACCTAGCTTTCCTTTGCAGGCAATCCCACCAGATGTAACTCCTATAATAGCAAAACAGAGATAAATGTTTCTCTTCAGGACTAAAAATCTGGACAGACTCTTGTGGGAGAATGCACTTTTTCAAACAGTCTCTTTCCAAGTTGACTAGGGGCTTGTAGGTTGTAGCTGGCATTTTGAATTTTGCCCTGAAACAGGACAAAATTTGATTACCTTATTACAAGACAGTAGTAATCAAAGGTAAGCAAATGCTTCTCATCAGTAACTTTATCTCAGCATTCTGGACTTTCCAAACACTTTTCAAAGGCAGTTCACCCACAAACCATGTGTTACTGAAATCCAAGCAGTTGTAACTATGTGTTAAAATGGCTAGAACTTCAGAACAGCCCTGAGGCAGTAACTTTAATTATATGAACATATTCCACTAGGGAAATGCTTGAATCCAGAAACACACTTAATTCATGGATCTGATTTTTCAAAGGGTGTAAATCCCAATTGATGGGATTTTGACTGATCTGTCTTTTGACTGAACAACAGCAACTGCTGCTAAAGGAGAATCACACAATTGTGAGAGGCTAATTTTACTAGTACTCAAATGGACATTCATAGAATTCCCCTGAAGATCATATTGTTGAGCACCACAAGGTCAGGGTTCTTGGGGCAAGGCCAACACCCAGGGACACAGTGACTTATCTTGAGCATGAACCCACACATATACAGGACACAGAAGGAGGGCTTCAGGGAAGCCGAACTGTGGGGAAATTAGGGCAGATGAAATATTTCTTTCTCTAGTATGTAATCAAAACTACAATATTCATTGCCCTAGAATATATCAGCAACCAATTCAACTTTTGAAAGACAGTTATACAGCACTGAATAAAGTTATCAATGTCAGCTAGTCCTTCACAAAGGAGTCAAAGGAGAACAGCAGCATAGAACTATTTCACCATGTCTTGATTATGGGATTCCCACAAACAGCTTGATGGCCAGGATGCTACACCAGTTAGGTATCTGGATCCATCCACCCTAGTTCTTGCTGTGCCATAGTCCTTAAGAATGCCAAATTGCAATGAATGTATAGAGCAGCTCCCCTTCATCAATTTAAAGCACATCCATATGATCAAAATTAGTGCTAACAAGATCAGCAGTTGTTTGGTGAAGCCAACATACGTTCAATGCTTAACCTGCAGGGTTGCCACAATAGTGTCAAGGTGGTTTAAGAAGCAGATTGTATTGCTTTTTATGCATGCCATGAAGCAATGACCTAACAGCTACTTTAAAATGCAAAATCTCTGCCAATTTTTTACTCCCATGAATTTTGATGGAAAATCTAATTATAACTAGCTACTCAAATTGGCAACTACTATACTCAGCATGCATCTATCACGTACTATATATTCAATTCTGTCAATTTGGTGAGCAATGAAAACAAGTATACACACAAATCATCTTAAATTTAAATGTCAGTTGCAATCCAAGTTTTATCTTACAAAACATTTGTGGTTTGCAGCACAAAACAGTTTGTTTTTAAATAAAAGTCTTCAGTTTTCTCAGCTACTTAATTAAACAGAAGACTGACAATGTCAGGGCACCATAAACTGTGGTACATTTTCCATTATTCCTATGGAAGTTGTAAATATTCATAATTCTGCAGATCAAAGACCACCAGATGAAATATGATATGCCAAATATGTGATATATGTAGTTTATCTAGCCTTGCTTTATCTTTCCATGGATGGCTTATCTAATGGACCTTTTAGGAAGTAGATATTTTTGGCTTCAAGGTCTTTAATAAATAGGGTTTTTTAAAGGCATAGCCTGGAAACAGGAATAGTTCTGAGACTGATAGAATATATTCATCCATCAACATATAAACCTTCAAACTGGGGTGCCTCAGATGTCTTCATCTACAACTCCAAGAATCCCGTGGAACATGGCTGTAAAGGAATGGTTGGAACTGTAACCTCATAACCTCTGTAGGGCACCCAGCTCATGAAGATTGATGTAAGAGAAGATTGCCAGGGTATTGTTGTTGTTATTATTTTATAACTTTTATTTAAAAGCCAAGATGTATTCTCAAAACAGATAATATCTATAAATGGACAGATAATTACTGAAGTTATACAATTAATGCTCAATATAACAGTAGTAAAAGATTCCAAGCAGAATACATTGAGTTGTTTTCATAATATGAAAAAGAAGTACATATAAAGGTTTGAGCTTAATGCCAAAATCCCCACTACATTATTATTTGTAAATGTTAAAAAAGAAGATAAAAACCATTCCTAAAAATAATATAGATAAATATTTGATTTCTGACTTCCCCCTTCTTTGTACTTCAACCAATTTGCAGTACTTACTGTATTGGTGTAAACTTTGGAAACCATATTCTAAGTGCCAATTTATAATTAACCAGTTTTCAAACACACATTTTGAGGCATGATCATAGAAAGCCATGACAAATTTGAAAAATTTAGACATTTTCCAGGGGAGAATACTATGGCGTCATCAGGTTGGTAGTCATCTGTCAGCAGAATGGAATCCCTCCCTCTGTTTTTTAACACCCCCCCCCCCAAATTCTTCCTGATGTGCACTGGACTGTTAGAAGAACTTCCAGAATAGAACAGGGAGGGAAATGGGGGAGAAGAGCGAGGTGAAGAGTAGAAATCCATTTGTGTAGTGACAGAATTCATGGATAGATGAGTTCTTATATAACATTAAGCCAAGACGTTATGATTTGTTGAACAAGCCACAGTGATCAGGTTTACAAATAAAGTTAAGCAAAACCAAATTACAGTATGACTTGGCATTTTGTGCAAACTAGAACATAGAGGCTACAATCCTAAATGTACTTAACTTGAAAATAAAATGGTAGTTCTTAAGGGAACTTCTCCCAAATGAACATGCATAAGATCAGACTGGACGTTTCTATGGATCCAATGCTACTTTTAGTACATTCCATACAATTCTAAGTATACTTAAAGTAAACCAAACTATAACCAATGTGAATTACTTCTGACAAAATAAATTTAGGAAAAGTAGGAGGAATGTCCAAGCAGCGTTCAGAAAGACTTGATCCTGTAATACTGAGTTGAACTTGACTTCTGGTGATTTCATGTACCTGTCCATGTAGTCGTCTTGACAATAATATTAAAGTAGCTTGCCACTGCCTTCTGGGATGTTTTTAAATTCTGCAGGCAAGCCTACAGCTCTAACATTCCTGGTAAACTCCGTTTAAGTATTAACCAGGATTGACAGTGCTCAGCTTCTGTCCCCCGAAAACCAGGTCCTCCACCTGATAAGCTAAGGAGAGACATGCTAAGTGGTAAGCTGTTTCTCTATTTTTCAAGTTTCCAAGGTTTAGCGTGGAGATTGGAGCCAAGAGACATCTCACTAAAAGCATCTCCATAACTCACTGTGAAGTCACAGAAACTACAGAATCATACGAGTTGGAAGAAGCCATTTGATACTATTATACATATATTTTTCCTCTGAATAGATTCTGGGAAACATTGTTTGCCTTGAACATTTACATTAAATGTAGCCTCAAAGCCTAAGATAGGGTTCTTATCCAGGCACACTTTCCATGTCTAGCTAAGGTAGAAACAGCAAGCAAACAAAAGAAGAAACAACGCATAAGCTGTACGTCAAGTCGAGAGGGAGTATTATGCTGCACTTGGCGGAATGTAACCTTACTCTGGTAAATCATACAGACAATTATTCTCCAGCTAACTCACTTTTCTTCTTCTGTATTATTTGTGGACCCCTAGCCCCTATCACCGGGTTCACTGTAGGGTTACCAGATGTCTAGCAAAAAGAGCACATGTCCTCCTTTTTGTCTTCATGTCCTCTGTCCTGCAGGCATAGCCTTAAAATCAAATACTCTCTGCTTTTTGAGTGTCTTGGTTTTTTTTTTTTTAAATTGGACTGTTTTCACAACAGTCTTCATTCAAAATTTCATGTATTGTGACCTTATAAATTATCTGTTTTTTCTTTCCTTGTCCATTGACAGATTTGACAGCCTAGATTTAAATTATTTATTTCCTGATTCCAGCAATCGGCTTCAATCCACCCCCTTCAAATTTATGCTCCCTGCAGTTTGAGGATCACATGACTCATCATACATTTCTATGGGGAAATTTGGACAGCACGTCCTCATTGATTCTATATTATCGCTAGTGTATGTTCTTGAAAATAAAGATTTGTTGGAAATGGCTGGTGTGGGTCTTCTGGGCTGTGTGGCTATGTTCTGGAAGTGAAACTTCCAGAACACGGCCACACAGCCCGGAAGACCCACACCAGCCATTGTATTCTGGCTGTGAAAGCCTTCGACAATACATTTGTTGGAAAAATAATGCAATTGAAAAACCAGTCTTTCTGATGCTGGAAAAAGTAATTTCATATCCATGTAGACCTAACTACATTTTTTTTGCAGTTTTTCACTGTAATTTTTGCCACGGATGCCAAGAAAGTTGAACAGTCAGTGTGTCCTCCCCCATTTGTCCTCCTTTCCAATTGTCTATGTCCTCTTTGCCTGTTCAGATATCTGGTAATCCTAGATTCACGTATTAAAGCCATCATTTAATATATTGTAATTAGCCACATATACACAACATAAATGCTAGGCTAGTTTGTAGTTCAGTGCATTGTGCGAATCTAATCATCTTAATTCAGTAAACCATGGTTTTATTAAACAGCTATGGCTTAGCCCTATTTACAAACCCAGTTTATACATACTGAAATAACTAAAGGTACTAAACCGACCTTTAATCTTAGTTTCGTTAAGTGGAGGATACACCATAGAGTTTAACAGCACTACCATCCAGGAACAGGGAACCACAGTTCATCCTGCATGCTCTCTTTTGTTTCGTAACGTCCTGATTTCCGGATTGCCCACGATTACGCTAAATAAGGTCTCACACTAATCGACGTGATAGGCGTTTGACTTGATCGCGGGGCGTGGCAAAAAGAAGTCCTCCGGCGACGCGTGGGCGGATCTATGTTAATGACATATACTTTGCCTTCCGTGATTGGCTGCGTTGCTTTCCGATGAAAGCCGGGTAAAGTGGCGGGGTAGGCGCTGTGGTTTGACGCTGTCACGCCGCTCTCACGATGAGCCGTATTGGGGGGATCCTTGGCTGTGCTAGTCTTTCCGCGCTCCGTGTCTTGCTGCCCAAAGGCCCCCGAGCAGGTGAGCGACCTCTCTTCTTTCTGCAGAGTGTGAATGCAGCTGCGTAGCTGGGGTTTTTGCGGGGAGACGCGGCGTCTGGATTTGGAAGCTCGGGAGCAGGCGAGAGGCAGGGAGACTTAAAAACACTAGGACTCAAAGGGGGCGGAGAAGCGCGGGCTATGGAATAATAGAAAGAAAGATGTCGAGGGAACCATAATCCACTACTCCTTGTCCCTGCAGAAATATTAAGAAAAGGTAACTCCAGTGGAAGGATGGAGGCTATTTGGGAAGTGACTGCCCGGATTGGTTGCGCTGTGTCTCCCGTTTCCTCGAGACAAGCGCTCCTCCTTGGCTGGGACTGGGTGCATTTGTTTATTTGGAGGCGACCAAGTCGAGGAAGTTGGTCTAAATCGGGAGAAAGCCGGAGGGGGAGGCCTCGTCTATGGTTCCAGATGCGAAAAGGGGAGATGACCAAGTGCGGGTCCTTTGCCCTACAGTGCCTGAGGTAAAGATGGTGAGGGGTTAGTGATACAGGCTGCACTGTCTGTCTGCACAAGGAGGTTTTGCCGCATGGGGCTCCTGTGAAAGGGGAGTGCCCTTTCTCCCCATGTGCCTTGGCACACACTGTCATCTGAGCATTAAAAGTCTGTAGAGCAGGAGGTTGAGAATATGGCATGGCGCTGATGCTTATGCATTTCTGCCATGCCATTTTTAAGCAGAATGCTTATTTACCAATTAAAACATGCTGCCAGCTCCTGAGAGGCTCTGTATCATAATGTCTTGTTCGTAATGCTGGCATTATAGTCCTGGGCCAGGATAGTGTTGCCACAGTTGTGTGGTGCTGCTGATGCGTATTGATAAGATTTCCTGCGAAGGTAAGATGCAAACGTCTGTTCTGCATGTACCCTTTAGGTTATGAACTCTTATGTTATGTTATGTTATGTTATGTTATGTTATGTTATGTTATGTTATGAGAGTTAGTTTAATGAATCACAAACATAGGTGCCCTTAAAATAAAGAAAGGAGGAGCCTAAGAGACAGTGCTGCTTTTAGTCCAAATGGGCTATCAGAATTTTGGCAGGGGCCATTTGCACATCGGTCCTTGATCTTGGTGACATCAGATCAGGCTACGAAAGAGGGTAAGAAGCAAGTGATCACTGAGAAGTGGTCTGTTTCCAGGCGCATTATAAAGTGTTGGTGATGATCTACAAAGCCATAGATAAGTTTGCACAAGAAGGTTTAAAGATCACATACTTTTGTTAGATCCTGTCCAAAGTTTTGGAGGCCCTTCTCTATCACTTCCATAGGAGGTACATTTGGGGAATATGTGAGAAGCAAGGACCTCTTCCGTGGCCACACTCAGGCTGTGGAACTGCTTGCCAAGGAAAAACACATTAGCCTGATCTCTGCTGGCCTCCTGTTAGCAAGCAAAGACTGTGATTAATATAGCAGTGAGAACATCAGATGTATAAAGATTGATATCCCCCAGTTGATTCACTCCTGCCAGTATTTAGCCAAAGAAATATTTAATCCTTTCTCTTCTGAAATAAGTTTTTTTTCCTGGGAATTATAGCAGTTACTGTGCAAAATATCTGAAGGAAACTAATGTTGTCTGTTTCTGTTCTGTCACTTCCAACACTTCGTGACCCAATGAACATAATTTCTCCAGGATTGTCTGTCAGTAACTCCTTCTTTGAGTTCTTGTAAGCTCCTGCTTGTGTCATCACTGATTATATCTAGCCATCTTCTGTCAGCCTCTGTTTTGATTGCCTTCTATTTTTCAGAAGCACCAGGAGTCTTCTTCAATGACTCATGCCTTTGCATTTTGTGTCCAAAATATTTAAACTTTAGTTTCAGTTTTAGTCCTTCCAGTGAGCAGTCTGGGTTTGCTTTGTCTACTATTGAACAATTTATTCTTCTTGCGGTTCTCAACATTTTTCTTCCCCTAACATAAAGATGAATGTAAAATCTAAAAGGATTTATTCTCCGGTAAAAGATAAAGATTGTATGTGAAATACTCTTTTCTCCCATGACATCATTAATTTCTTAAAACCCAGAGGCGGAGAATGAATGACAGAAGCGGAATTGGTAAGGTTCTTTCTGTTAGCCAAGGACTTGGAAATTTCTTTGCATGTTGTATAGGAAAAAAATTGTCAATAACTGCCAAGGTTGTTGCACTGGAAAAAAGGGCTGTCACGTCTAGGCGTTCACATCTCTGATTAACTCATAGTGATCTCTGGCCTCTGGATTTTATTGCTGTAATGAATGCAAGATTTCAGACCAGCAGTACTGCTATTGTTAAAGTATCTCATAAGGATTAAGATTATGAATGCATTTACTGTCATAGATAAGCAAATTGTCAAGGGCATCTACAGTGCACTGGATAATATAAACCCTACAGAGTGTAAAGTCATGCAATGATACAATAACAAGATCATTCAGATGGATTCTATGACAATTAGGTGGCAATTATTGTTCAAAAAGTTAATTTTTATTTGAATGTTAATTTTTATTTGAATGTGCAGATAACATCTTTTAGCGATCTTAGATGGATTGCATATTTTGATTTTTATTCTTAATAGTTCAGAGCTTTCATAATGATTTGTAACTAACACCAGCTTGACTTTTTTATATTTCAGCTTTCTACCTGTTTTTAAACTTTTTTACATCTTATTTATAACATAAAACTATACAGAAATATAAATACATTTCAAAAATCAAACCAATATCTAAATATTACATTACGGGGCAAGAATAGCGGTATGGAATTGTCTTTCATTTACTTGCTGCAGAAGTTGATCCAAGGCTGTATTGGCAATAGTTAAGAGTAATGCAAAAGCAAGAATTATTGGATAAGACCCTGATCTTTAGAAAAATCAAAAGCAGTTATTGACAGACAAACCTGGTGAACTGATGTCCATTAGATCACTGAGTTGGCAACAACTGAGTAACAACAAAAAATTCATGTTAGTTGAATGAATTGGCTCGTTGTTGAGTCCAAAAATTGATGATATTCACATATAACACTAAACAAGAATTTTTAAAAAGTTATTGAACAGGCCATAATGGCCTGTTTGCACAAACAGGTAGTCTTTGACTTATGACCATTCATTAAATGACCGTTCGAAGTTACAGTGGCACTGAAAAAAGTGACTTACAACTGGTCCTCGCACTTATGACTGTCGCAGCATCCCTGCTGTCACGTGATCAAAATTCAGGCAGAATTCAGCATCCCGGGGTTACATGATCACTATTTGCAACCTTCCCAGTGGGCTTCCGACAAGCAAAGTCAATGGGGGGAGCCAGATTCACTTAATGACCATGTGATTCTTTTAACAACCACAGCAAAAAGGTTTTAAAATTGGGCATGACTCACTTAACGACCGCATTGCTTAGTGATTGACGTTCCAGTTCCAGTTGTGGTTGTAAATCAAGGACTATCTGTATCACTAATTAACAGTATAGCGGAAACAAAAGCATATGTTGTTTAATGCTCAAAGTATAATGTTTTGTCAGAATTTGTTCCAGTGGATCATGACTTGAAAGAGTGGAGTGTTTCAGCCACAGTAAATAGGGGGACCAATTTGTTCTTTATTTTTTACTTCAGGCCCCAAGAGTACATGGGATTGTAATCTGTGTTGCATGCTGTCTAATCCCAAATTGAGGGGATGGTTTTTAAAAACTTTAAAATAAATTCCCACTAAAAATAATGGGAACACTTCTGCTCTCATCCATTGAGAAACCTGCTTAGGTTCCATTATCAGCTTGTTCTTCACCTTGGATCCCTCAACCAACAGACTGTAGGACAAAGAAAGCAGTAATCTTGTTAACATTCCTTTTACATAAAGCATATCTTCTATCTGTTTTTCTTACCGATTTTTAAAAATGATCTTCTTGGCCTATTTTTCTCTGGGCACTGGCAAGATCAAACAGATTTGGCATGACTTTTTTCGGTGGGTGGCAGTCTGCTTGGCCGATACAAGCCTAGCAAAGGAAGTGTCTTGTACTATGGTCGTGTTTTTGCTTGCATGTAGAATTGCTGGTGCAACTGTTAGTAGTTCTTTTCTTGAATACTGTTAATAATGCATGCCAGAGCTAAATAAACCTGCCCAAATTAACATAGAATCTTTGTATTTTTAAAGGAATTTTGAAGCTCAGTGGCAGGAGGGTATTAGCGCATGCACAGAGTACACATGTACACTAACGTTTTAAAAAACATCATTGCTTTAGAAATTGTTACATTTATACAACTTCAGCAGGATTAGCAATACTGCGAAGCAGACCAGTGCACACATGTAGACTCGCATACCTTTGCATTTCCTACCTGCAAAATAAAGCACAGCATAATATATTTGCAATCTACTCCTATGAATCCTAACATTCATAAGAATTTTTTTCTTAAAAAAAAAGCAGTAATTTACCTGGCATGGTGGCAAGAATGGAATTGTGACAGTACTTTGATCTGCTGCTTTCCTCTTAATATGCCACTTTCACATCACCACAGCCAGTCTAAACTTATAACAACAGGGATATGAGTAGTCCCCGCAGCTAGGTTGGGAAAAGTTTGGGGGGAAAACCATCCATCCATCCATCCATCCATCCATCCATCCATCCATCCATCCATCCATCCATCCAATTTGTCACCGCCCATCTCACTGTCACAAATCAGTCACAAACAGCAGCCCCATTGTAGCTGGAACAGTTGAGACACTCAGAATAATGCCAATTGCTAAGTTTTATTTCATGCTTGGTTCAGACTTTGAAACACATTCTTGAAACCTATGTTTTGGGGTCATGCTTAGTACGCTCAAAAACAGCCATTTCAGATTGAAATATGTTCACATTTTTAATGCTAAACTAAGCCAAATCATACAAAATCATGTCTGTCTGGTGCATTGTGTTATTAAGCAGACCAAAGCCCAAGTTATCTTATCATGGCAAGAGCTTGTATTGGTTTGCTCAGTTCAAGAAACTGAGAGAATCAGGATCATCAGCAGTCTAGGCTGGAGCTGAAGATGGAGGCCATGGGCCATTGTTGTCAAGGTGTCTTCACAACTCACTCTTTCTTCCCCTTCTCTCAGAGTTTATCTTGTTTTTCTGGTAGATCATTCTGGCAGCTTCCAGACTGAACCTGGAGGACTATGTGTCTTTCTGTGTATTAGTGGACAGTTACATTTCTAAGGTATAACCTGATGTAGACTTTTATAACTGAGTTGGGTGTATGGACTTGTAGAGCCCTGAAGAAAAAGCACAATCCTTTTTGTGTTATGTGACTTCTCTTTTTCTTGCAAATCTGCCCTCAGGTATCAAACGGCTTCTTTCCACAGCTGAGTTCAGACCTCGAATATGTATTGTAGGCAGTGGACCAGCTGGATTCTACACAGCACAACATCTCCTGAAGGTAATGGGCATATTTATAAGGACAAAAATGTGGGCTCTTATTCCTTGCTAGTTTCTGGAGGTACTGGGAGCCTGTGATTAGTTTGGGAAGACAGAGTTTCCTTAATGTAGGAATAGGCAATCTTTGGCTTCCATCATTCCTGTCATTATGGCAGTGGCAAAGAATTCTGGGTGATGTAGTCCACATTGCCTATTTCTGCCTTTATGTGTGCTTTAATGAATTAAGACATGGCTGGAGGTTCCTGAATTATGCCACAATCTAGCATTGGCATTAAAAAAACCTGGTTCCAAGGCTGAATATTGTAACATCTCATTTAAATTTGAGTAGCCTCTCATTTAAATTTGGATGGCCCCTCCCTAAAGCCTTGAAGACCTGGCTTTCCCCAGGCATTGGGCCAAGATGTTGGATGAGCCCATCTTGCAGTGGTTTGGGAGCATGAGATACGATTGTGGTTTGGGTTCAGCTGCATTATGTCTTTTATTGTTTTTACTCTTGTTGGTTCTTTTTGGTTCTCTATTTTAACCCTTTGCTAGTTGCCCAGAATGGCAATTGTGAGTTGGGCAGCCACAGAAACATCTTGAATGAATGAATGAATGAATGAATGAATGAATGAATGAATGAATGAATGAATGTGTGCGTGCATGTGTGCATGCGTGCATGAATCCCTGTTTCCAGGAACCAGACTACTCTAGAAAAGTAGGACTTGGTAAGAGAAAGGAAAAAAAAGGTTTTCTATCTTGCTGATTAGCATTAGTAGGCAAATTTCCAGGGAATATCAGAGCTGTAGGCTAGACTGGGAAGTTGAAAAAAAAATCCCCAAAGAAGACAGCAGCAAAGCATTTCTGCATTGCAGCCAAGAAAATTTTAAATTTGGGTGCCAGCATAAAGGATCTTGGTGAGAACAGAACAACTTTTCACCCTGCTCCCATTTGTTCTTGGATCTGCCTGTTTTATCCCAGCAAAAGACTACTTTGTGTGCACATCCTTTTAAAATGAAGGACAAATTGACCCCTTTTCCTGTTGGACTAATTAATGATACTGAAACGCTGTTGCCTGTTGACAATCCTGGAGAGGCTTATAAGAGCAGTAAAGGGAAACTCTAATGCATGCATGCATGCATGCATGCATGCATGCATGCATTCATTCATTCATTCATTCATTCATTCATTCATTCATTCATTCATTCATTCAAGATGTTTCTGTGGCTGCCCAGTTAACAATGGCAAATATAACATAGCATACAGAAATCTTGTGACAGAGGGTAAAGTCAGTGCAGCAGAGTATTTCAAGCAGCACAATGAAATATTTCAATCTGGTTTTAACTCTGACATTCAAGAGTTTAGAAGAAAAGGGTAGGGATTTTAAAAGAGGCATTCCCTGACACCAGAAAGAACGCACAGTAGGCCAAGGCGAGTTGCCAAGGGTAGGATGTCCCGCAGTTGGGTTGTGCTGTTGAAAAAGTCCTTTCCCAAACAGCCCACTCACTGCGTCTTGTTTGGAGATACTGTACTAACTTTATTTTTTTCAATAGTCCACAACCTTTCAAAACAAAGTTTTCCCACGCAAGCTTACAATGGCCTAAAATGACAATCTGAAAAAACTAGAACAATGATTAAAATTTGCAACAGACAATACAGATTAGATTTAAAGGCTCAGTTGAACTGGGTTGGTGTCTTTTGGGATTTTTAATAAAGAGGCCTCTACCAGGGTTTTTGAGGGGGAAGTATGTTTTATGATCGTTGACATTTTTGCTTTTTGGTTGCCACCAAGAGTGCTGCTGGATAGATGGACATTTTTGCCTGATGGTGGAATAATAATAATAAAGTTGGTGCTGCTCAGGATGGCATTCCAGGTTTGTAGGGTCGTCGCTGGGAAGGCCCACTTCTAGGAGCTACTCAGTGCAGCTCAGGAGGATACCTGGAGCAAAATGGTTTTAAAGGTATGGGTAAGAGCATATGGGAAGAAGTACAGTATATCATCAGATCTGCATTCCTGAGCCATGAAGGGCTTTATAGTTTAATACTAGCAACTTGAATTCCAACTGAAAATAAATTGAGAGCCTGTGAAGTTCACAATAATCTAAACTTCTGTTTTTAATCTTAAAAAGTAAGGTATTTAATAAACCATGTATAGATGATAACAGAGACTACTTTTTTTTTTTTTTGGTATATTGTTCCAGTTTCATTTTTTTTTAATGTACCAATATGACTCCAGGTATAAACAAATTGTGCCCTTGGGGACTTGTGTGATGGCAGAGGTACAGTACATGTTTCAGAGGTGGTACAGAATCACACTCAGAATTTCCAGACTAAATTCTGACCAGAAAGTCTGCATTCCATCCCATGGGGGTGCTGGGATTGAAAGAGAAGGATGGTGAAATAGCCAGGGTCAAAACCAGCACATTAGAGATCTAGACTACAGAGATCTAGAACCAAAGGGTAATGCAAGCCAGTCCACGGATCTGCAGCCAAGGAATACTGTACCAGCTTGAGAGAGAGAGATTAGAAGAGTACTGGAGGTCTAGGTTAAGCTTGATAGATCCAAGGAAGCAGTTGAGTCACAGGTTCTGACACAGGTGAGGTTGAAAGGCAGGTTGAAACGCATGTTGTCTCCGGCCTGATTCTGCTTTATAAAGTTTCCAACAGCTGCCACCCCAGCCTCCCAGCTCAACTAGCGCTCTTCGTGATTCTGATGCTTGGGGAAGCCTGATTGAGCCTACTTGACTACCGAGATGCTGCTTGGGGTTCAGAGGCTACAGATCAGAGACTGGATCAGTAGAGTCTGAAGGTGTTGCAAGGACTTGATCTCTTGCTTCCTCCTTATGTGCTCTTGGGCCAGTGGCCATGCAAGCTGGAAATTATAGCTCTGCCATATTTGGATGGGGAAAGAAAAAGCTGATGTCTGAAGGGTGCAGGGTTTAAACATTTGTTTTGATAGAGGTAAGGAACAATTTGTTCTGCTTTCAGCGAGTAAAGTATCTTGGGAATTGTAATTCCCAAGATATTCCAGAGAGTAACAGGCTGGGAAAAGCTGCTTTAATAGAATTTCCCTCAAGAATGACAATTCAGTGAAAAGAATATGAAGAGTTAATATAATTGGCAGTAAAACATTTTTCTGCTTATTTTTACCAAAGGTTGTGGTGCTGTTAAATTAGGATCTCTCTATTTCTTTTCTTAAGCTCCTGGTCTTTTTGAATTTCAAAGCTCGACCTTGGCTCTAAGCAGGGAAGACGGTATTGCTATTGCTGACTCTCTACAGAGTCATGACAGATAATCCTGAAAGAAACAGGCTGATACCAGGCAAGGAAATGGATGTTGTGGCTCTTCTCCAGCTTTCAAGGACATTGTGTTCTTTGCTCAGGAAAAAAATGTAGATTTGCAACTTTCTTCCTTTCTGTAGTGTTGCCATTATTAGGTTGTCATCCATTTGCAGAGCATTCATAAAGTCCTATGCATGCACAACCATACGTGACTTAGCATACAGATATCTGATGGAACGCTGAACTTTTATGTATCTGCCCATCAATTAAAGATTCAGTGGAGGGGCTCCCTTGAGACTAGTACATCTGCCAGTGAGATGTTCTGCTGCACGTGCTCACTGTCACCTCCCTGGCTGCGGAATTCCCTTCTTGTTCACTTAAGCTGGCCCTGAGTTTTATCAGCTTTCAGTGCCAAGAGATATCCCTTCACCCAGATAGTTGTCCAGACTGAGGTTGTTGAGCCATCTATGTACTTGTCTCCTGTATTACAGTTTTTAAGCTGTTCATGTTTGAAGTGTGTTATTTTTGGAGATTTTCTTTTTCAATCAATCTGTTTCAGTTGATCATAAATTGCTTTTTAATGGTTCCCTGCTTGAGGGTGTGCCTTTAATGAGGAAAAAAGACAAAATGTGTTATAAATTTAAATAATGGAAGCTTGTCCTGGTCTTTGAAATCATCTTTCCCCACATGTTTGTTCAATCCATATTTGCTTGTGTCTTGTTGGGAGGACCTAGACATTCATGTTTTATGGTGCATCCTCCAAAGATGTAGTAATTCAAAGATGAGGTAATTCAGAATATATGTGGGTATATGTGCATTTGCACACACACATTTTGAAAACCTAATAAATTCCCCAAATCTATTCATGATTGCAAAAATTACCATTTGAAATGTTAAATGTTAACCTCCACTTAAACAACACAGAACAAACCCAAGAGAGAGAGAGAGAAGCCTTGTGTTACGTATACAAAACTAAAAACAACCATAATAAAAGAAATAACACTAACAATCCCCGCATCACCACATCCCCAACTTCCAGTCATTCTCTCCCAGCCCTAGGAAGGAGGCAATGGCAAACCACTTCTGAAATCTTGCCAAGAACACTGCGAAGACATGTCCAGACAGTTGGCAGGGATCAAGACTGACTCGAAGGCACCAAAAAAAAAAAAAAAAAAAAAGGTATGTGGATAACCAGATACAGAAGATTTCTTTGGACAGCTTTTTGCTGCAGAAGAAGACATGCCTGTCTTCTGAATACTCAGGGGGAAAAAATCTGAGAATGATTGGGACTCTATAATAAGCTCTCTGTGCTCACAAGCTCATTAAAGTAAATCTTCTTTAGTTGTAAATTTCAAGAGCTTAACAGTAAACGCCCAGAGTTACTCTTTGAGTGAGATGGACAGTGACTAAATTTGAAATATAAATATAAATAAAGAGCTGAGGTACCTACAGTTCTGTGAAAAAAGTGCCCCTTTTGGGATTTTCTGAATTCTTGAATACCTTTGCCATCTTGGTTTATTGCTACATGTTTGGGTCCATGCCCAGAACAAAACAACCATGTTTCATTTGAAGTATATATCACAACTTCTCAGATAGGTTTGGGCACAGATTTCCTGAAAGCTGTTTCATACAGAGATTCTGTTTTGCACTTGCCATTTTATCAATATTAGCAAATCAGGAGGTTTTACCCCCCCAAATCTTGTTAAATTGACAAGTATTGAATCCTTTAAAAATATTATGCCCATGTAATATCTCTACTTCACGAGCTGCACTGGTTACCAGTCTGCTTCCAGGTGCAATTCAAGGTGCTGGTGATGATCTATAAAGCCCTACAAAGCATAGGGCCATGTTACTTGAAGGACTCCTCTCTCCCATGGTTTGTGCTGGGATGGTATGTGCCAGGAGAGGTGGTGCACACCAGGTCCGTTCAATTAAACAATGTCATTCATTCATTCATTCATTCATTCATTCATTCATTCATTCATTCATTCATTTTGTATCTTCAGGTCATTGTTGATTTCTGGTGACTGTCTGGACTACTCCCTGCAGTTTTCTTGGCAAGGTTTTTCAGAAGTGGTTTGCCCTGGCCTGTTTCCTAGGACTGAGAGAGCATGACTGGCCCAAGGTCACCCAGCTGGCTTTGTGTCTCAGTCAGGACTAGAGTTCATGGTCTCCTGGTTTGTAGCCTGGTGCCATAACCACTACACCAAACTGGCTCTCAACATCATCTATTGGTAGCTCAGAAGTGTGCCTACTCTGTTGCGGTCCCTGCCATCTAGAATGAGGTCCCTCCTGAAATCCATGTGGCTTCCACTGTGTTGGTGTTCTGTAAACCTTGAAGATCTGGTGGTTCTCCCAGGCTGAGACAGATGGGGCCCCTTGGGTGTATTTCTTATTTTTGTTTTCTGTTTGTATATTGTGCCCAGATCCCTTCTTGCTTTTGGTTGGTATTGGTTTTTACATTACTATTTATGAACCACCCGGATTAAAGATTAAATAAGTAAATAATCTTAAATATATGATATATCTCAAGATGCAAAGACACGGAGAAAAAGTAATGTAAGTATAGATAGAGCTGAATGCTAGAATATTTGATTTAGAATGCAAATTCTATAATTCTCACAGAAGAGTTGTTTATGCAAGATGGGCCAAAAGAATAAAATAAATAAAAAATCTACTTGGACTAGTAATAAATAGCTATATATACTGAAATAATTCTATGAATTGGAACATTTGTATTGTATTCTTCCATACAGTAATCCCGTCTTGATCATATGAAAGAGAGATACTTGGCGGATGTGTAACATCTAGGTCATCTAAAGGCTGTGATAGCTTATGACGGTCAATTGTCTCCATTACTGCATGCTTGAATTATGTAAGAGGACAAGTTAGTAGAGAGCATGTAGTCATAATTAAAAGTAAAGGGGCCCTCAAGTTGCCCTTGATACCTGGCCACTGGAGTCCTTCAGTTTTCTTGATAGTGATTAGTTTCTCATTGGCATCATCCAGGGAGTTTGTTTGTTTGTTTGTTTGTTTGTTTATTTATTTATTTATTTATTTTTATTTCCCGATCTAGCTTACAGCCCTGAGATTGCAGGTAATTCTCCTCCTTAGTACTTACCTTGTTCAGCCTCTGAGATCGGGAAAGGTTGCCCAAGTTTTAAGAGCTGCAATGCTTAGTATGTTGACGCTAACACACTCCTGATTGCTGAAGGCATGGAGAACAGGCACATTATCTACCACAGTGCAAAATAATGTACATTTCCCTCTCCTCCAGAAGGACACCATCAGAAAGTTCCATTTCCATTTCCTACCCACTGCATGTGCCACAATCTGGATAAATGGTATATAGCTATTTTCTGAGGGAGAAAGTAAACTTCAAAACATGGTTCCTCACCTTGGTTTGTTTTCCTGAACTATCGTTAATGTAAATTACACCACCAGGTTCATAACAATAAATAATTGTTAGTTAAAATGCACATGAAACTTCTGATTTGTCCTAATAGAACAAGGGAGAAGGTAGGGAGAACACATGTGCAGGTAATACTGAACATTTACAACAACATCGAAACTAGATGAATATCACTTTGCTTTTGTAATAGGATTATCAGTAGAGATGGGGGAATAGTTGAATAGGGAATTGGTAATTCACACTTCACATCACTGTTGCACACCAGTCCTATTTAGTACGGCGATTTTGTAATTGTAAATTCAGTTACCCTACTAAGATGCATTGAACAACTATGTACACCAGGTCCAACAGGGTGGGTGTGTTTCTGTCTTTAAGTGCATTTACCTTGTTGGATCCTGTATAAAGTATATATTTGGTCCACATTTTGGTTAAGGATTGGGGCGATCTCCCACATTTGCTACCACTAGCAGGAAGCTCAGCAGTTACTCCTTTGTTGCTCTGCATCTTCTTGAGGGTTCTGTTGCTTTGCAGTTGGCTGCCAAAGATTCATTGGATGACTCTTTAAAAAATATAAGATGTGTGCATAAGCAGCTTTGTATTCATTTATCTGAAAAATGTTTATACAGCTTTTCTGTGTATTTTTTAAACTATATATTGGGAGCCAGGTGAAGGGAAGGCAAAGGCAAATCTTGATAGTTGGTAGTATGTGGCATTTTTTGAAGGGTGGATCCAGAAAACTAGAAACTATAGGCCCGGGACAATTTGTCTTTTAATGTAAGAAATATTTCCTGGTTTCAGCAGAAAAGCTAGACCTGAGATAATCCTTGGCTGTGGTAAAGTAGCATAATCCTCAGGGAAGTGTTAAGTGTAAACAATATATTGGTTTCCAACACAGGTACTATTGGTTTCTGCTTTTATAGGGCATCAAATTCAATGATGGTATTGGTCCTGTGCATGCCAAGATTGTATCAGTGTGGAGGATCTGCTGTATAGAGATGATGTAGAGATACTCTTACAGTCCATTTGTGGATATGTGCAGCTGTGACAAAATGACAGTCCTACCTTCCCTTTTCAATTGTTTGGAGCTTGGAGGATTAGAAATAAAGGAGGGTTTCATTGCTGTTGAATGACCCAGTTCAACACACTCTTTTTAAAAAAATTTCCTTAAATATATTAATGATTTGGAATGTCTTCTCCAGCATCACAAACTGACTCAGGTGGATATTTACGAGAAGTTACCAGTTCCATTTGGCTTGGTTCGTTTTGGAGTAGCTCCTGACCACCCAGAAGTCAAGGTTGGTACTTACTTTCTCTTCAGTGTTAGCCATCACAAACAGGATCCACCAAGAGGGAGGCGGGGAGGAATACCTGAAATTACAGTGGTGCCTCGGGTTATGAACGCCTCTGTTAATGAACTTTTCGGGTTACGACCAGCTCTGGCCGCAAAAATTTACCTCGGTTTGCGAACTCCACCTCGGGGTACGAACAGGATACGCAGCCATTTTCCCTCCCGTGACACGGTCCGCGGCCATTTTCCCGCCCCTGACACGTGGTCCGTGGCCATTTTCCGCCCCTGACACGTGGTCCGCGGCCATTTTCCGCCCCTGACACGTGGTCCGTGGCCATTTTCCGCCCCTGACACGTGGTCCGCGGCCATTTTCCGCCCCTGACACGTGGTCCGTGGCCATTTTCCACCCCTGACACGTGGTCCGTGGCCATTTTCCGCCCCTGACACGTGGTCCGCGGCCATTTTCCCGTCCCTGACACATGGTCCGCGGCCATTTTTCCGTCCCTGACACGTGGTCCGCGGCCATTTTCCGCCCCTGACACATGGTCCGCGGCCATTTTTCCGCCCCTGACACGTGGTCCGCGGCCTTTTTCCGCCCCTGACACGTGGTCCGCGGCCATTTTTCCGCCCCTGACACGTGGTCCGCGGCCATTTTCCGCCCCTGACACGTGGTCCGCGGCCATTTTTCCGCCCCTGACACGTGGTCCACGGCCATTTTCCGCCCCTGACACGTGGTCCGCGACCATTTTTCCGTCCCTGACACGTGGTCCCCGGCCATTTTTCTGCCCCCAACACGTGGTCCCCGGCCATTTTTCTGCCCCCAACACGTGGTCCGCGGCCATTTTTCCATCCCTGACACGTGGTCCATGGCCATTTTCCGCCCCTGACACGGGGTCCGCGGCCATTTTCCGCCCCTGACACGTGGTCCGCGGCCATTTTCCCGTCCCTGACACGTGGTCCGCGGCCATTTTCTGCCCCGGACACGTGGTCCACGGCCATTTTCTGCCCCTGACACGTGGTCTGCGGCCATTTTTCCGTCCCTGACACGTGGTCCGCGGCCATTTTTACGTCCCTGACACATGGTCCATGGCCATTTTCCGCCCCTGACACGGGGTCCGCGGCCATTTTTACGCCCCTGACACGTCCACGGCCATTTTTCCGCCCCCGACCCGTGGTCCCCGGCCATTTTTCTGCCCCCAACACGTGGTCCCCGGCCATTTTTCTGCCCCCAACACGTGGTCCGCGTCCATTTTCCGCCCCTGACACGTGGTCGTAGGGAGGGGCACTCTCCCTCCAAGCAATAGCCGCCTCCCTGTCCTCCACGCCAGAGCGGATTAACGGTAATTACATTGAAACTTATGGGGAAATTTCCTTTGGGGTGCGACCAATTCGGGGTGCGACCAGAGTCACGGAACGAATTAAGTTCGTAAACCGAGGTTCCACTGTACTTGCTTTCCTCTTCTCTCCACCTTCCTTATTCTCTTCACTTTTCCATTCCATTTCTGTCCTGTCTTTTAATCTGCATACAGCCATAGAAAATATGAGATAGTTTATGAGTGATAACAATAGCGGCACTGTTATACCTATGAAAGCATGCATGCAAGATATGGAAATCTGTACCAGGGCTGTGCAGAGCATTCAGAAAGGCGTTATATGATGCACAATACCGGGAATGAAGTGCCCCTCTTTGAATTGTGAAAGTAGCCATCCCTTTTTCATACCTTGTGCAGCTGCTTCCCAAGCTGTTCCCTGCTCTCTCAGTACAGTGTACCTGTGTGTCTGCAGCCGCTTTGCTTCATTGGCAGCCTCAGGAGAAGCCGACACAGACCACGTGAAAAAGTTTTGGCAGATGCCAAAAGAGTCTTTCAAAAGTCATGGCTGCTTTGTTTGAAAAGAGGAACTTTGTTTGCCTGAACCCTTTTTGCAAAGCCCCTCTTTTGAACGCTTTGCACAGCCCTAATATTTCATGGCATTCTGGTTTTCTTTGTGCTGGATGTTTTGCTTTTAGAGGGAATGGACCAGTAATATAGATTACTTGAGTTTGGACAGGTAAACCTGATGATGTGCTGTGCTTTCCCATAAGGAAAGAGATGACCTTGTGCACAACTAAAATGTCCACCATTGGCAATAGGCCATATTACCTTCTTCCTGCAACTTATCCTGGAAGAAAAATGTGCCATTTTAATGGAGCTGACTGGCCCGGTGCCAGCCTGAATCACAAAGTGAGATGCTGCAAAGTCATTAGGCCTGGCCTTGTTCTCTTGCTATGGCCTCCTGCCTGGGCGCTTAGCTGCTGGAGGCAGGGGGATGGCTTTCAGACGGAACCTCTCTTGACCTCTCTCCCCAGAATGTGATCAACACCTTTACACAGACAGCCCGCTCTGACCGCTGCTCCTTTTCTGGGAATGTGACTGTGGGGAGGGATGTAACTGTGGAGGAGTTGCAGAAAGCCTATCACGCCGTGGTTTTGGTAAGTTTTCTTGTCTGTGATTTTAATAGGCTCAAAAGAAGGAATAGCATTTGTGAGGACAAGAGGGTATGTGGGGGGTGATGAGTCAGATCATATACTATTTTTCATATATTCCAGGAATAGGTGTCAGATTTTTGGAACCATCCATATTTCTGCCGCATATTGGGGTCACTACCAGAGGATAGTATAGGAAATCAGTTGTATTAGGTTTAGCTTGTTATATTTTGCTTATGTTTGTTTCTTTTCTTTTCTGCTGTCCACCAGGATTGGGGCAGGTTAGCAACGTTGTTAAATAAAGAAACAGACCAATGTTGTAATATCCTGGACCATCTTCCCATTGGTCATGGGACTGAGACCTTCCCAGCT